>NC_133329.1:413528994-413664314 GCF_042186555.1 Aquarana catesbeiana
ACCAGAGGAGCTTACACTCTAATGTCCCCTCCCCCACAGTCACATCACGACAGATACAGAGGAGCTTACACTCTAATGTCCCCTCCCCCACAGTCACATCAGCTCTGTACAGAGGAGCTTACACTCTAATGTCCCCTCCCCCACAGTCACATCAGTCTCTATACAGAGGAGCTTACACTCTAATGTCCCCTCCCCCACAGTCACATCAGTCTCTATACAGAGGAGCTTACACTCTAATGTCCCCTCCCCCACAGTCACATCAGTCTCTATACAGAGGAGCTTACACTCTAATGTCCCCTCCCCCACAGTCACATCAGTCTCTATACAGAGGAGCTTACACTCTAATGTCCCCTCCCCCACAGTCACATCAGTCTCTATACAGAGGAGCTTACACTCTAATGTCCCCTCCCCCACAGTCACATCAGTCTCTATACAGAGGAGCTTACACTCTAATGTCCCCTCCCCCCACAGTCACATCAGTCTCTATACAGAGGAGCTTACACTCTAATGTCCCCTCCCCCACAGTCACATCAGTCTCTATACAGAGGAGCTTACACTCTAATGTCCCCTCCCCCACAGTCACATCAGTCTCTGTACAGAGGAGCTTACACTCTAATGTCCCCTCCCCCACAGTCACATCAGTCTCTATACAGAGGAGCTTACACTCTAATGTCCCCTCCCCCCACAGTCACATCAGTCTCTATACAGAGGAGCTTACACTCTAATGTCCCCTCCCCCACAGTCACATCAGTCTCTATACAGAGGAGCTTACACTCTAATGTCCCCTCCCCCACAGTCACATCAGTCTCTGTACAGAGGAGCTTACACTCTAATGTCCCCTCCCCCACAGTCACATCAGTCTCTATACAGAGGAGCTTACACTCTAATGTCCCCTCCCCCACAGTCACATCAGTCTCTATACAGAGGAGCTTACACTCTAATGTCCCCTCCCCCACAGTCACATCAGTCTCTATACAGAGGAGCTTACACTCTAATGTCCCCTCCCCCACAGTCACATCAGTCTCTATACAGAGGAGCTTACACTCTAATGTCCCCTCCCCCACAGTCACATCAGTCTCTGTACAGAGGAGCTTACACTCTAATGTCCCCTCCCCCCACAGTCACATCAGTCTCTAGTACAGAGGAGCTTACACTCTAATGTCCCCTCCCCCCACAGTCACATCAGTCTCTATACAGAGGAGCTTACACTCTAATGTCCCCTCCCCCCACAGTCACATCAGTCTCTGTACAGAGGAGCTTACACTCTAATGTCCCCTCCCCCACAGTCACATCAGTCTCTATACAGAGGAGCTTACACTCTAATGTCCCCTCCCCCCACAGTCACATCAGTCTCTGTACAGAGGAGCTTACACTCTAATGTCCCCTCCCCCACAGTCACATCAGTCTCTGTACAGAGGAGCTTACACTCTAATGTCCCCTCCCCCCACAGTCACATCAGTCTCTGTACAGAGGAGCTTACACTCTAATGTCCCCTCCCCCCACAGTCACATCAGTCTCTGTACAGAGGAGCTTACACTCTAATGTCCCCTCCCCCCACAGTCACATCAGTCTCTGTACAGAGGAGCTTACACTCTAATGTCCCCTCCCCCACAGTCACATCAGTCTCTGTACAGAGGAGCTTACACTCTAATGTCCCCTCCCCCACAGTCACATCAGTCTCTGTACAGAGGAGCTTACACTCTAATGTCCCCTCCCCCCACAGTCACATCAGTCTCTATACAGAGGAGCTTACACTCTAATGTCCCCTCCCCCACAGTCACATCAGTCTCTATACAGAGGAGCTTACACTCTAATGTCCCCTCCCCCCACAGTCACATCAGTCTCTGTACAGAGGAGCTTACACTCTAATGTCCCCTCCCCCCACAGTCACATCAGTCTCTATACAGAGGAGCTTACACTCTAATGTCCCCTCCCCCCCAGTCACATCAGCTCTCTATACAGAGGAGCTTACACTCTAATGTCCCCTCCCCCCCAGTCACATCACGTCTCTATACAGAGGAGCTTACACTCTAATGTCCCCCTCCCCCCACAGTCACATCAGTCTCTATACAGAGGAGCTTACACTCTAATGTCCCCTCCCCCACAGTCACATCAGTCTCTGTACAGAGGAGCTTACACTCTAATGTCCCCTCCCCCACAGTCACATCAGTCTCTATACAGAGGAGCTTACACTCTAATGTCCACTCCCCCACAGTCACATCAGTCTCTGTACAGAGGAGCTTACACTCTAATGTCCCCTCCCCCACAGTCACATCAGTCTCTATACAGAGGAGCTTACACTCTAATGTCCCCTCCCCCACAGTCACATCAGTCTCTGTACAGAGGAGCTTACACTCTAATGTCCCCTCCCCCACAGTCACATCAGTCTCTGTACAGAGGAGCTTACACTCTAATGTCCCCTCCCCCACAGTCATATCAGTCTCTATACAGAGGAGCTTACACTCTAATGTCCCCTCCCCCACAGTCACATCAGTCTCTATACAGAGGAGCTTACACTCTAATGTCCCCTCCCCCCACAGTCACATCAGTCTCTGTACAGAGGAGCTTACACTCTAATGTCCCCTCCCCCCCACAGTCACATCAGTCTCTATACAGAGGAGCTTACACTCTAATGTCCCCTCCCCCACAGTCACATCAGTCTCTGTACAGAGGAGCTTACACTCTAATGTCCCCTCCCCCACAGTCACATCAGTCTCTGTACAGAGGAGCTTACACTCTAATGTCCCCTCCCCCACAGTCACATCAGTCTCTGTACAGAGGAGCTTACACTCTAATGTCCCCTCCCCCACAGTCACATCAGTCTCTGTACAGAGGAGCTTACACTCTAATGTCCCCTCCCCCCACACAGTCACATCAGTCTCTATACAGAGGAGCTTACACTCTAATGTCCCCTCCCCCACAGTCACATCAGTCTCTGTACAGAGGAGCTTACACTCTAATGTCCCCTCCCCCCCAGTCACATCAGTCTCTATACAGAGGAGCTTACACTCTAATGTCCCCTCCCCCACAGTCACATCAGTCTCTATACAGAGGAGCTTACACTGTAATGTCCCCTCCCCCCACAGTCACATCAGTCTCTATACAGAGGAGCTTACACTCTAATGTCCCCTCCCCCACAGTCACATCAGTCTCTATACAGAGGAGCTTACACTCTAATGTCCCCTCCCCCACAGTCACATCAGTCTCTGTACAGAGGAGCTTACACTCTAATGTCCTCTCCCCCCACAGTCACATCAGTCTCTATACAGAGGAGCTTACACTCTAATGTCCCCTCCCCCACAGTCACATCAGTCTCTATACAGAGGAGCTTACACTCTAATGTCCCCCCCCCCCCCCCACAGTCACATCAGTCTCTGTACAGAGGAGCTTACACTCTAATGTCCCCCTCCCCCTACAGTCACATCAGTCTCTGTACAGAGGAGCTTACACTCTAATGTCCCCTCCCCCACAGTCACATCAGTCTCTATACAGAGGAGCTTACACTCTAATGTCCCCTCCCCCCACAGTCACATCAGTCTCTATACAGAGGAGCTTACACTCTAATGTCCCCTCCCCCACAGTCACATCAGTCTCTATACAGAGGAGCTTACACTCTAATGTCCCCTCCCCCCCAGTCACATCACTCTCTATACAGAGGAGCTTACACTCTAATGTCCCCTCCCCCCACAGTCACATCAGTCTCTATACAGAGGAGCTTACACTCTAATGTCCCCTCCCCCACAGTCACATCAGTCTCTGTACAGAGGAGCTTACACTCTAATGTCCCCTCCCCCACAGTCACATCAGTCTCTATACAGAGGAGCTTACACTCTAATGTCCACTCCCCCACAGTCACATCAGTCTCTGTACAGAGGAGCTTACACTCTAATGTCCCCTCCCCCACAGTCACATCAGTCTCTATACAGAGGAGCTTACACTCTAATGTCCCCTCCCCCACAGTCACATCAGTCTCTGTACAGAGGAGCTTACACTCTAATGTCCCCTCCCCCACAGTCACATCAGTCTCTGTACAGAGGAGCTTACACTCTAATGTCCCCTCCCCCACAGTCACATCAGTCTCTGTACAGAGGAGCTTACACTCTAATGTCCCCTCCCCCCCACAGTCACATCAGTCTCTATACAGAGGAGCTTACACTCTAATGTCCCCTCCCCCACAGTCACATCAGTCTCTGTACAGAGGAGCTTACACTCTAATGTCCCCTCCCCCACAGTCACATCAGTCTCTATACAGAGGAGCTTACACTCTAATGTCCCCTCCCCCACAGTCACATCAGTCTCTATACAGAGGAGCTTACACTCTAATGTCCCCTCCCCCACAGTCACATCAGTCTCTGTACAGAGGAGCTTACACTCTAATGTCCCCTCCCCCACAGTCACATCAATCTCTATACAGAGGAGCTTACACTCTAATGTCCCCTCCCCCACAGTCACATCAGTCTCTGTACAGAGGAGCTTACACTCTAATGTCCCCTCCCCCACAGTCACATCAGTCTCTGTACAGAGGAGCTTACACTCTAATGTCCCCTCCCCCACAGTCACATCAGTCTCTGTACAGAGGAGCTTACACTCTAATGTCCCCTCCCCCCCACAGTCACATCAGTCTCTATACAGAGGAGCTTACACTCTAATGTCCCCCCCCCCCCCCACAGTCACATCAGTCTCTGTACAGAGGAGCTTACACTCTAATGTCCCCTCCCCCACAGTCACATCAGTCTCTATACAGAGGAGCTTACACTCTAATGTCCCCTCCCCCACAGTCACATCAGTCTCTATACAGAGGAGCTTACACTCTAATGTCCCCTCCCCCACAGTCACATCAGTCTCTATACAGAGGAGCTTACACTCTAATGTCCCCTCCCCCACAGTCACATCAGTCTCTGTACAGAGGAGCTTACACTCTAATGTCCCCTCCCCCCACAGTCACATCAGTCTCTATACAGAGGAGCTTACACTCTAATGTCCCCTCCCCCACAGTCACATCAGTCTCTGTACAGAGGAGCTTACACTCTAATGTCCCCTCCCCCCATAGTCACATCAGTCTCTATACAGAGGAGCTTACACTCTAATGTCCCCTCCCCCACAGTCACATCAATCTCTATACAGAGGAGCTTACACTCTAATGTCCCCTCCCCCCACAGTCACATCAGTCTCTGTACAGAGGAGCTTACACTCTAATGTCCCCTCCCCCACAGTCACATCAGTCTCTATACAGAGGAGCTTACACTCTAATGTCCCCTCCCCCACAGTCACATCAGTCTCTGTACAGAGGAGCTTACACTCTAATGTCCCCTCCCCCACAGTCACATCAGTCTCTGTACAGAGGAGCTTACACTCTAATGTCCCCTCCCCCCACAGTCACATCAATCTCTATACAGAGGAGCTTACACTCTAATGTCCCCTCCCCCACAGTCACATCAGTCTCTGTACAGAGGAGCTTACACTCTAATGTCCCCCTCCCCCACAGTCACATCAGTCTCTGTACAGAGGAGCTTACACTCTAATGTCCCCCTCCCCCACAGTCACATCAGTCTCTGTACAGAGGAGCTTACACTCTAATGTCCCCTCCCCCACAGTCACATCAGTCTCTGTACAGAGGAGCTTACACTCTAATGTCCCCTCCCCCCCACAGTCACATCAGTCTCTGTACAGAGGAGCTTACACTCTAATGTCCCCTCCCCCACAGTCACATCAGTCTCTGTACAGAGGAGCTTACACTCTAATGTCCCCTCCCCCACAGTCACATCAATCTCTATACAGAGGAGCTTACACTCTAATGTCCCCTCCCCCCACAGTCACATCAGTCTCTGTACAGAGGAGCTTACACTCTAATGTCCCCTCCCCCACAGTCACATCAGTCTCTGTACAGAGGAGCTTACACTCTAATGTCCCCTCCCCCCACAGTCACATCAGTCTCTGTACAGAGGAGCTTACACTCTAATGTCCCCTCCCCCACAGTCACATCAGTCTCTATACAGAGGAGCTTACACTCTAATGTCCCCTCCCCCCACAGTCACATCAGTCTCTGTACAGAGGAGCTTACACTCTAATGTCCCCTCCCCCCACAGTCACATCAGTCTCTGTACAGAGGAGCTTACACTCTAATGTCCCCTCCCCCACAGTCACATCAGTCTCTATACAGAGGAGCTTACACTCTAATGTCCCCTCCCCCCACAGTCACATCAGTCTCTGTACAGAGGAGCTTACACTCTAATGTCCCCTCCCCCCACAGTCACATCAGTCTCTATACAGAGGAGCTTACACTCTAATGTCCCCTCCCCCACAGTCACATCAGTCTCTATACAGAGGAGCTTACACTCTAATGTCCCCTCCCCCACAGTCACATCAGTCTCTGTACAGAGGAGCTTACACTCTAATGTCCCCTCCCCCCCACAGTCACATCAGTCTCTATACAGAGGAGCTTACACTCTAATGTCCCCTCCCCCACAGTCACATCAGTCTCTGTACAGAGGAGCTTACACTCTAATGTCCCCTCCCCCCATAGTCACATCAGTCTCTATACAGAGGAGCTTACACTCTAATGTCCCCTCCCCCCACAGTCACATCAGTCTCTATACAGAGGAGCTTACACTCTAATGTCCCCTCCCCCACAGTCACATCAGTCTCTGTACAGAGGAGCTTACACTCTAATGTCCCCTCCCCCACAGTCACATCAATCTCTATACAGAGGAGCTTACACTCTAATGTCCCCTCCCCCACAGTCACATCAGTCTCTGTACAGAGGAGCTTACACTCTAATGTCCCCTCCCCCACAGTCACATCAGTCTCTGTACAGAGGAGCTTACACTCTAATGTCCCCTCCCCCACAGTCACATCAGTCTCTGTACAGAGGAGCTTACACTCTAATGTCCCCTCCCCCCACAGTCACATCAGTCTCTATACAGAGGAGCTTACACTCTAATGTCCACTCCCCCCACAGTCACATCAGTCTCTGTACAGAGGAGCTTACACTCTAATGTCCCCTCCCCCCCACAGTCACATCAGTCTCTGTACAGAGGAGCTTACACTCTAATGTCCCCTCCCCCACAGTCACATCAGTCTCTGTACAGAGGAGCTTACACTCTAATGTCCCCTCCCCCACAGTCACATCAATCTCTATACAGAGGAGCTTACACTCTAATGTCCCCTCCCCCCACAGTCACATCAGTCTCTATACAGAGGAGCTTACACTCTAATGTCCCCTCCCCCACAGTCACATCAGTCTCTGTACAGAGGAGCTTACACTCTAATGTCCCCTCCCCCCACAGTCACATCAGTCTCTGTACAGAGGAGCTTACACTCTAATGTCCCCTCCCCCACAGTCACATCAGTCTCTATACAGAGGAGCTTACACTCTAATGTCCCCTCCCCCCACAGTCACATCAGTCTCTGTACAGAGGAGCTTACACTCTAATGTCCCCTCCCCCCACAGTCACATCACTCTGTACAGAGGAGCTTACACTCTAATGTCCCCTCCCCCACAGTCACATCAGTCTCTATACAGAGGAGCTTACACTCTAATGTCCCCTCCCCCCACACATCAGTCTCTATACAGAGGAGCTTACACTCTAATGTCCCCTCCCCCACAGTCACATCAGTCTCTATACAGAGGAGCTTACACTCTAATGTCCCCTCCCCCACAGTCACATCAGTCTCTGTACAGAGGAGCTTACACTCTAATGTCCTCACTAATCTTTCTCTTTCTGCTCTTAGCTGTCAGTCTGTGCAAATTGAAGAACCCGGATGTGACAATGAGACGGCGGAGTGCGCCGACCCGGCCGGCATTGCCCAGTGCCAGTGTAAGGCCGGATACTTCAAATACAGCACAACGGACCGCTCCTGCCGAGGTGAGAGTCCCTGACCAACCGAGAGATACAAAGTAACATTGTTTATAAACATTGATCAGACGGGAGATAGAGAGATACAAAGTAACATTGTTTATAAACATTGATCAGACGGGAGATAGAGAGATACAAAGTAACATTGTTTATAAACATTGATCAGACGGGAGATAGAGAGATACAAAGTAACATTGTTTATAAACATTGATCAGACGGGAGATAGAGAGATACAAAGTAACATTGTTTATAAACATTGATCAGACGGGAGATAGAGAGATACAAAGTAACATTGTTTATAAACATTGATCAGACGGGAGATAGAGAGATACAAAGTAACATTGTTTATAAACATTGATCAGACGGGAGATAGAGAGATACAAAATAACATTGTTTATAAACATTGATCAGACGGGAGATAGAGAGATACAAAATAACATTGTTTATAAACATTGATCAGACGGAGATAGAGAGATACAAAGTAACATTGTTTATAAACATCAGACTGGAGATAGAAAGATACAAAGTAACATTGTTTATAAACATTGATCAGACGGGAGATAGAGAGATACAAAGTAACATTGTTTATAAACATTGATCAGACGGGAGATAGGTGAAAGGAACGGCAGTGTCCCTGATGGGGATTCAGAGTCAGGAACTCCATCTATCAAATCTGTCTGCCGGCACCCCAGACAGTCACCCGGTGGGCGTTCTTCACAGGACATCCACCTACAACTGTCACTTTTGCCCAGTAACACTAATAATGTCATTTCCTCCACAGCTTGTGATGACGGCTATCAGCTTCAGGATGGAGTCTGTGTGAGGTGAGAAAGGGGCGGAGCTCTGGGGGTTGTTTTGATCACGCTGGGGGGACATGCCGGGGTATCGCTCTGCGACAAAACAAAAATTAAAATGAAGACAAATTTTTAGAAAGTACACATTTCATTTTAATACTGTAAATGTCTCAGGGCAGAAATTGCTGTTCCATATTTTGATTATTGTATTTCATGAAGGGTAGTGTAAGCGCTCCCTCTAGTGGTCAGCGGTATAAAAAGGAATGCAGGATTGCTGAGATAAGCTCAGTTAGTTTCATAGACAGTAAGTTGTCTTTAGTCAGATTCATAGGCAGAGAGAGGAGCGGTAACGTCCAATCACTGTGCAGCACTCAGCAGGACGCAGAGCCCGCGTGTAATGAACATGTATGACCGCTCCACACAGAACATATATAATTCTAGCTGCCAGTCAGTGCCCCTCAATAAAGTCTCCCAGTGCCCACCACAGTGCCAATCAGAGCCCATCAGTAACACCTGTCAGTATCTCATCATCAGTGCTGCCCGTCAGTGCCATCTATTAGTGCCCATCAGTTCCACTGGTCAGTGCCCATGAGTGCCACCTATCAGTGCCCATCAGTTCTGCATATCAGTGCCACCAGTCAGTGCCAATCAATGCCACCTGTCAGTGCCATCTATCAGTGCCGCCAATCAGTGCCAATTAGTGCTGCCCATCGGTGCCATCTATTAGTGTCCTTCAGTGCCACCTGTCAGTGCCAATTAGTGCCGCCTATCAGTGCCCATCAGTTCCACTGGTCAGTGCCCATCAGTGCCTCCTGTCAGTGCCACCTATCAGTGCTGCCTATCAGTGCCCATCAGTGCTGCATATCAGTGCTGCCTATCAGTGCCCATCAGTGCCACCTGTCAGTGCCAATCAATGCCACCTATCAGTGCCCATCAGTGCCACCTATCAGTGCCCATCAGTTCCACTGATCAGTGCCCATCAGTGCCGCCTGTCAGTGCCACCTATCAGTGTCGCCTATCAGTGCCCATTAGTGCTGCCCATCAGTGCAATCTATTAGTGTCCATCAGTGCCACCTGTCAGTGCCAATCAATACCACCTATCAGTGCCAACTCATCAGTGCCCATCAGTGAAGAAGAAAACTAAATGTTATGACAGAAACCAAGAAAAACTTTTTTTCGGTCTTTTTTAGTTTGTTTAGCAAAAACATAGAACCCCCCCCCCCCCCCCGAGGTGATGAAATACCACCGAAAGAAATCTCTATTTGTGGGAAGAAAATGATACAAATGTCCTCTGTGTACAGTGTCACATGACCGAGTAATTGTCATTCAAAGTGTGACAGAGCTGAACATTCAACCAAAACATTTTTTTCTTGGTGTTTGAAGGAGGGGCGGAGCCTTTGTTGGTGACCCCCGCTGGGGAAATTTTCCTCACTTCCTGTCCCAGGGACACCTGAGGGACATAATAAGGACCGAGAACCTGTCATTGTGTTTCTATTGATGTCCCGACATTTCCTCCATGTTTTGTCCGGAGTCCCACTTTCACAGCTCTGGTGTCAGTGGAAGGTGAAATCTGATTGGCTGACATGGAAATCCATCGTTTATAAAGTGTGAGTGCGGAATTGTCTCCGGATTGGGAAAACGTTTTATGACGATTCTTCTGCCTCTTATTTTCTAGATGTCCCTTCGGACTGGGAGGATTCAACTGCTCCAACCGTAAGTTTAATGCAGCGCAAGAAAAGGCTCCGCCCATTATTGATTTATATAGCCCCTCCCCCTTCCATTGAACCCAAATTCCCCTTTACTGTCAGATGACCCCTCCCCCCCTCTCGTGTATAAAGCTGTATACATTGTGTGTATATAATGTGTGTGAACTGACACTGCGGGATGGTGGGGGGAAGGTGATGGTGACCCCTAAAATGTCCCCCACATTGTGACCCCGGCAGATCGCCATTTCTACGCCATTAACACCTTGCCGAGCCCACTGGGATGTCGGGGGATGGAGATAATCTGATTAATCTGCTGGAGAGATCAGATTGTATTGGATTGTATCGGGTTGTATCGGATTGTATCGGGTTGTATCGGGTTGTATCGGATTGTATCAGGTTGTATTGGATTGTATCAGGTTGTATTGGGTTGTATCGGATTGTATCGGATTGTATCAGGTTGTATTGGATTGTATAGGATTGGATTGTATCGGGTTGTATTGGATTGTATCAGGTTGTATCGGAATGTATCGGGTTGTATCGGTTTGTATCAGATTGTATCGAGTTGTATTGGGTTGTATCGGTTTGTATCGGGTTGTATCAGTTTGTATCGGGTTGTATCGGGTTGTATCGGGTTGTATCGGGTTGTATCGGGTTGTATCGGTTTGTATCGGCTTGTATCGGGTTGTATCGGCTTGTATCGGGTTGTATCGGTTTGTATCGGCTTGTATCGGGTTGTATCGGGTTGTATCGGCTTGTATCGGGTTGTATCGGTTTGTATCGGGTTGTATCGGTTTGTATCGGGTTGTATCGGGGTGTATCGGTTTGTATCGGTTTGTATCGGTTTGTATCGGATTGTATCGGGTTGTATCGGTTTGTATCGGTTTGTATCGGGTTGTATCGGTTTGTATCAGATTGTATCGAGTTGTATTGGGTTGTATCGGTTTGTATCAGGTTGTATCAGTTTGTATCGGGTTGTATCGGGTTGTATCGGGTTGTATCGGGTTGTATCGGCTTGTATCGGGTTGTATCGGGTTGTATCGGGTTGTATCGGGTTGTATCGGTTTGTATCGGCTTGTATCGGGTTGTATCGGGTTGTATCGGCTTGTATCGGGTTGTATCGGCTTGTATCGGGTTGTATCGGTTTGTATCGGGTTGTATCGGTTTGTATCGGTTTGTATCGGGTTGTATCGGTTTGTATCGGTTTGTATCGGTTTGTATCGGTTTGTATCGGATTGTATCGGGTTGTATCGGTTTGTATCGGGTTGTATCGGTTTGTATCGGATTGTATCGGGTTGTATCGGGTTGTATCGGGTTGTATCGGTTTGTATCGGTTTGTATCGGTTTGTATCGGATTGTATCGGGTTGTATCGGGTTGTATCGGTTTGTATCGGTTTGTATCGGATTGTATCGGGTTGTATCGGTTTGTATCGGGTTGTATCAGATGCAGATAAAATCGTATTATCTCAGTCTGAAGTCTAATCACAGAAAACAGAAATGCGGTTTAGTAATTTATTTATAAGAAATGTGCACAACAATTCTTCCTGGAAAGTTCAGGTACAATGATTGTGTGTATCGGGGGGGATATGATTGTGTGTATTGGGGGGGGGGATGTTCTCAGACTTCTATGGAAAACGATCTTCCTGTTAGTGGGGCTCGCTGCACTCTCTATGAAGGTTTTTATCATCGATCCTTTTGGATCATTTTATGGATTCACTTAATAAATGAGGTTCTATGAGGAAGTGCTGACCACACTAAACATTGTGCTCCTTCTTATCTATCACCGATATCATGGACAGCAATGCTGAGTCATAGAAGTGTGGGGAGGAGGGGAAAGCATTCCGGAGACTGGAAGGGGATTTGAATAAGCAGCTTATCACTGCTGGGACTTGTAGTTCTGTATTGGCTGTGTGCTGCTATATAGACACTGGGACTGCTGGGACTTGTAGTTCTGTATTGGCTGTGTGCTGCTATATAGACACTGGAATTTCCAAGATTGTGATGCTAACTTGACACAAGTGTAATTGTTGGTGGCGCCCCCCAGAGTTCTACTTTGTGAATCGCTGAAAGGTTGACCCCAACATATCTGTACCCTCATTCTGGTCCCCTATGTGCACTGAACCCCCTCAATAATCCCCCCGGGGGGTCAGGTCCTGTGCACTGAACCCCCTCAATAATCCCCCGGGGGGTCAGGTCCTGTGCACTGAACCCCCTCAATAACCCCCCCGGGGGGTCAGGTCCTGTGCACTGAACCCCCTCAATAATCCCCCGGGGGGTCAGGTCCTGTGCACTGAACCCCCTCAATAATCCCCCCCCGGGGGGGTCAGGTCCTGTGCACTGAACCCCCTCAATAATCCCCCGGGGGGGTCAGGTCCTGTGCACTGAACCCCCTCAATAATCCCCCCGGGGGGTCAGGTCCTGTGCACTGAACCCCCTCAATAATCCCCCGGGGGGTCAGGTCCTGTGCACTGAACCCCCTCAATAATCCCCCCCCGGGGGGGTCAGGTCCTGTGCACTGAATCCCCTCAATAACCCCCCCAGGGGTCAGGTCCTGTGCACTGAACCCCCTCAATAATCCCCCCCCGGGGGGGTCAGGTCCTGTGCACTGAATCCCCTCAATAACCCCCCCAGGGGTCAGGTCCTGTGCACTGAACCCCCTCAATAATCCCCCGGGGGGTCAGGTCCTGTGCACTGAACCCCCTCAATAATCCCCCCCCGGGGGGGTCAGGTCCTGTGCACTGAATCCCCTCAATAACCCCCCCAGGGGTCAGGTCCTGTGCACTGAACCCCCTCAATAATCCCCCCCCGGGGGGGTCAGGTCCTGTGCACTGAATCCCCTCAATAACCCCCCCAGGGGTCAGGTCCTGTGCACTGAACCCCCTCAATAACCCCCCCAGGGGTCAGGTCCTGTGCACTGAACCCCCTCAATAACCCCCCCGGGGGTCAGGTCCTGTGCACTGAACCCCCTCAATAACCCCCCCAGGGGTCAGGTCCTGTGCACTGAACCCCCTCAATAACCCCCCCAGGGGTCAGGTCCTGTGCACTGAACCCCCTCAATAATCCCCCCGGGGGGGGTCAGGTCCTGTGCACTGAACCCCCTCAATAACCCCCCCCAGGGGTCAGGTCCTGTGAACTGAACCCCCTCAATAATCCCCCCCGGGGGGTCAGGTCCTGTGCACTGAACCCCTTCAGTACCCCCCCAGAGGTCAGGTCCTGTGCACTGAACCCCCTCAATAATCCCCCCCCGGGGGTCAGGTCCTGTGAACTGAACCCCTTCAGTACCCCCCCAGAGGTCAGGTCCTGTGCACTGAACCCCCTCAATAATCCCCCCCCGGGGGTCAGGTCCTGTGAACTGAACCCCCTCAATAATCCCCCCTGGGGGTCAGGTCCTGTGCACTGAACCCCCTCAATAACCCCCCCGGGGGGGTCAGGTCCTGTGCACTGAACCCCCTCAGTCCCCCCCCCGGGGGGTCAGGTCCTGTGAACTGAACCCCCTCAATAACCCCCCCAGGGGTCAGGTCCTGTGCACTGAACCCCCTCAATAACCCCCCCGGGGGGTCAGGTCCTGTGCACTGAACCCCCTCAGTCCCCCCCCGGGGGGGTCAGGTCCTGTGCACTGAACCCCCTCAATAACCCCCCCAGGGGTCAGGTCCTGTGCACTGAACCCCCTCAATAACCCCCCCAGGGGTCAGGTCCTGTGCACTGAACCCCCTCAATAACCCCCCGGGGGTCAGGTCCTGTGCACTGAACCCCCTCAATAACCCCCCGGGGGGTCAGGTCCTGTGCACTGAACCCCCTCAGTCCCCCCCGGGGGGGTCAGGTCCTGTGCACTGAACCCCCTCAATAACCCCCCCAGGGGTCAGGTCCTGTGCACTGAACCCCCTCAATAACCCCTCGGGGGTCAGGTCCTGTGCACTGAACCCCCTCAATAACCCCCTCAGGGGTCAGGTCCTGTGCACTGAACCCCCTCAATAACCCCCCGGGGGTCAGGTCCTGTCTGCTCTCTCTCTGCTCTCTTAGTTCATCACAAGACTCTTCAGAACTGGAGGGAATGAGAAGAGAATTGGAGTTGCTGTCAGTTGGGTGTCGCCTTTCATTGTGCAGGAGGAAATCTGATTGGTCAGTCCAGCATTGGCTGCAGTTTGTTCTCCTTTTCTCGGAGTGCGGTCCCTGGGGGGAGGGTGGAGTACAGAGCGCGGCACCATCAGAGCGGACCCCTCATGTGTCTGGGGTCAGATAGGGGCCCCAGAGGGACCCCAGAACCATCTACTGCTGGACAGTCCCCAAATACAGATCCATAACTCCGCCCAGATATGAAATATACACCTCAGAGCTCCGAACACCGATCATTGGAATGAAGAATTGTGGGTGGAGTTCAGAATTCTCACATATTATTCCTGCTAATAAACTTCCCCAGCCTGACCTCTCCCAGATCTGCAGCAACACTGACACCCTGTGGACACATTGAGTAATGCAGCACAAATCATTTTACTTGTCTTAAAGAAAACCTCCAGCCAAACACACAGGACTGACTTGTATAGGTCCGCTGTCGACAACCTTTCAGACCTCACAGACCACTAAAGTCACAATTTTGAATCCTGCAGACCACTAACATGAATTTTACATGCCCTATTAATAAAAATCTCTGGCTCTCTGCCCCCCTCCCCCCTGGATCACACTGCTGCCTTATACACACAATGCCCCGGCTCTCTGCCCCCCTCCCCCCTGGATCACACTGCTTCCTTATACACACAATGCCCCGGCTCTCTGCCTCCTCCCCCCTGGATCACACTGCTGCCTTATACACACAATGCCCCGGCTCTCTGCCCCCCTCCCCCTGGATCACACTGCTGCCTTATACACACAATGCCCCGGATCTCTGCCTCCTCCCCCCTGGATCACACTGCTGCCTTATACACACAATGCCCCGGCTCTCTGCCCCCCTCCCCCTGGATCACACTGCTGCCTTATACACACAATGCTCCGGCTCTCTGCCCCCCTCCCCCTGGATCACACTGCTGCCTTATACACACAATGCCCCGGCTCTCTGCCCCCCTCCCCTTGGATCACACTGATGCCTTATACACACAATGCCCTGGCTCTCTGCCCCCCTACCCCCTGGATCACACTGCTGCCTTATACACACAATGCCCCGGCTCTCTGACCCCCTCCCCCCTGGATCACACTGCTGCCTTATACACACAATGCTCCGGCTCTCTGCCCCCCTCCCCTTGGATCACACTGATGCCTTATACACACAATGCCCCGGCTCTCTGCCTCCTCCCCCCTGGATCACACTGCTGCCTTATACACACAATGCCCCGGCTCTCTGCCCCCCTCCCCCCTGGATCACACTGCTGCCTTATACACACAATGCTCCGGCTCTCTGCCCCCCTCCCCTTGGATCACACTGATGCCTTATACACACAATGCCCCGGCTCTCTGCCCCCTCCCCCCTGGATCACACTGCTGCCTTATACACACAATGCCCCGGCTCTCTGCCCCCCTCCCCCCTGGATCACACTGATGCCTTATACACACAATGCTCCACCTCTCTGCCCCCCTCCCCCTGGATCACACTGCTGCCTTATACACACAATGCCCAGGCTCTCTGCCCCCTCCCCCTGATCACACTGCTGCCTTATACACACAATGCTCCGGCTCTCTGCCCCCCTCGGATCACACTGATGCCTTATACACACAATGCCCCGACTCTCTGCCCCCTCCCCCCTGGATCACACTGCTGCCTTATACACACAATGCCCCGGCTCTCTGCCCCCCTCCCCCCTGGATCACACTGCTGCCTTATACACACAATGCTCCGGCTCTCTGCCCCCTCCCCCCTGGATCACACTGCTGCCTTATACACACAATGCCCCGGCTCTCTGCCCCCCTCCCCTTGGATCACACTGATGCCTTATACACACAATGCCCTGGCTCTCTGCCCCCCTCCCCCCTGGATCACACTGCTGCCTTATACACACAATGCCCCGGCTCTCTGCCCCCCTCCCCCCTGGATCACACTGCTGCCTTATACACACAATGCTCCGGCTCTCTGCCCCCCTCCCCTTGGATCACACTGATGCCTTATACACACAATGCCCCGGCTCTCTGCCCCCTCCCCCCTGGATCACACTGCTGCCTTATACACACAATGCCCCGGCTCTCTGCCCCCCTCCCCTTGGATCACACTGATGCCTTATACACACAATGCCCTGGCTCTCTGCCCCCCTCCCCCCTGGATCACACTGCTGCCTTATGCACACAATCCCCTGGCTCTCTGCCCCCTCCCCCCGATCACACTGCTGCCTTATACACACAATGCCCCGGCTCTCTGCCCCCCTCCCCCTGGATCACACTGCTGCCTTATACACACAATGCCCCGGCTCTCTGCCCCCCTCCCCCTGGATCACACTGCTGCCTTATACACACAATGCCCCGGCTCTCTGCCCCCTCCCCCCAATCACACTGATGCCTTATACACACAATGCCCCGGCTCTCTGCCCCCTCCCCCCAATCACACTGCTGCCTTATACACACAATGCCCCGGCTCTCTGCCCCCTCCCCCCAATCACACTGATGCCTTATACACACAATGCCCCGGCTCTCTGCCCCCCTCCCCCTGGATCACACTGCTGCCTTATACACACAATGCCCCGGCTCTCTGCCCCCCTCCCCCTGGATCACACTGCTGCCTTATACACACAATGCCCCGGCTCTCTGCCCCCTCCCCCTGATCACACTGCTGCCTTATACACACAATGCCCCGGCTCTCTGCCCCCCTCCCCCTGGATCACACTGATGCCTTATACACACAATGCCCCGGCTCTCTGCCCCCCTCCCCCTGGATCACACTGATGCCTTATACACACAATGCTCCGGCTCTCTGCCCCCCTCCCCCTGGATCACACTGATGCCTTATACACACAATGCTCCGGCTCTCTGCCCCCCTCCCCCTGGATCACACTGATGCCTTATACACACAATGCCCCGGCTCTCTGCCCCCCTCCCCCTGGATCACACTGATGCCTTATACACACAATGCCCCGTTTCTCTGCCCCCTCCCCCCGATCACACTGCTGCCTTATACACACAATGCCCCGGCTCTCTGCCCCCTCCCCCCGATCACACTGATGCCTTATACACACAATGCCTCGGCTCTCGGCAAACATTTTCTTGGGCCCTCCAGAATCCACATATCAACTATTTGCAGGCAGTGCGGGCTCAAGGGGCAACTGCTTTGGGCCCCACAACAATGACTGGGCCCGGGGCAGCTGCCCCTTTTGCCCTGCGTTAAAGACGGCCCTGTTACCAATTACTCACAAACACTTTTATAGTCAGTCTACATAGTAACAGACTTGTGATGGCCACCCTAAGCTCCTCCCTCTTGTAAGCCCACCTCTGTCCCTCCCCCTCCCGCCTATCCCTTTACAGATTAGCCGCTCCCACTGCAAGCCTGATTTGATCTTTCAGCTGCACAGGGACATATTTCTGATTGATAGATTGATAACTGATATCCCGGTGGAGGAATCGGTGTTGATGTCTTTAGCGGTGTGCGGAGCGCGGTTGGCGGACGCAGCGATTGCGCCGAATTTATTATCCGGAACATTCTGCGTCTATGCCAGCCGGAGATAATTTTCCCCTTTGCCCCGGCGCGGTGTTTGTGATTTGACTCATTTCATCTATAAATAGTTCACTGATAAGCAGAATTTATATGAGACGCCATAAAACATTATTACCCCCTCCCCCCCACTCCTAATTCATACATTACTGATAAAGAGGCTCCACCCACATAATAAGACGCAAGTTCTAAAGGTGAAGAAGCAGGATGCAGTCATGTGAGTGGCGGTGACATCACCTGCCCCGCCCCCCCCAACCATCAATCACGTGCAGCACATCTGCCGGCTGAAATTCTCAGGATTAAACGTTACATTGTATCCAATCCCGGGAACACCATTCGTAGCTTTTTATTCCCCAGGTGATCCCGCCACTAACACACTTCCTGTCCTAAGGTGACAACGCTCACTGCACTGGATCTCTGGAGGAGCAGCGTTGTCACCCTGGGACCGGACTATGGAACTCCTCCCCCTCCCCTCACCTCCATAATACAGAGAGGAGGTGTTCCATAGTCCATAGTAATATTGGATCACACCAACACATGTAACATTCATTGCTTTTCATTTCCCTGGTGATCCTGCCAGTAAGGTGACAACGCTCACTGCACTGTATCTCTGGAGGAGCAGCGTTGTCACCCTGGGACCGCACTACAGAACATGTAGAGAAAAGAAAGCCGGCACCTCGATCTCCCGGAATGAATGAGTTTATTGATCCAGGTGTAGTACAAAATAATACAGGGCTTACGCGTTTCGGTGTGTAGCCTTAATCCTTAATAAGCTAAGGACTACAGAACACCTCCCCCTCTCCTCACCTCCATAATACAGAGAGGAGGTGTTCTGTAGTCCATAGTGGGGTTCCATTCAGTATGAATATTATTGGATCACACCAACACATGTAACATTCGTATCATTTAACTTCCCCGTTGATCCCGCCAGTAACACACTTCCTGTCCTAAGGTGACAACGCTCACTGCACTGTATCTCTGGAGGAGCAGCGTTGTCACCCTAGGACGGAACTACAGAACATGTAGAGAAAAGAAAGCCGGCAGCTCCATCTTCCTCAATGAATGAGTTTATTGATCTAGGTGTAGTACAAAATAATACAGGGCTTACGCGTTTCGGCATGTAGCCTTAATCCTTAATAGGGACAGGACTACAGAACACCTCCCCCTCTCCTCACCTCTATAATACAGAGAGGAGGTGTTCTGTAGTTGCTGGTTGAAGCAATGACACCGGATTTGAGGTCTTCAGGCCATCACCTACCTTTCTTCAGTGCTGTGTCCCTATTGGATGTTCCTTATTTTGTAGCATTGTGTCATTCCTAGCCCCGCCCCCTGCATCCGTTTCCCGCCCTCGGGTGACGCCCCCCCCCCTGTGTTTTGTTTTGCAGCATACCAGCTGATCACGGTGATCATATCGGCGGCCGGCGGGGGGCTCCTCCTCATCCTCGGCATCGCTCTGACCATCACCTGCTGCAGGTTGGTATTTCTCGACCCCCTGGGGACCCCGGATCATGTAGAGGGGGGATACACGGGGGAGGGTCAGAACGTCTTCGGCTGATCTGACGATGAATCGGGTGGGGGATGGGACAGATTTCCACCAATCGGCTCACATCAAATCTGATTCTGCGTTTCAGGAAGAGCAAACACGACATCAGCAAACTCATCTTCAAGAGCGGCGACTTCCAGATGTCCCCGTACGCCGAGTACCCGAAAACCCAGCGCTCCTCCGATTGGGGGAGGGAGACCATCGAAATGCAGGAGAACGGGAGCACCAAGAACCTCCTGCAGATGACCGACATCTATTATCCGGTGAGGGATTCTCCGGGAGGGTTCATGAGAAAATCCATTGCAAAACTCCTCTGTGCAACCTCCCACTCACGACCCATTGTGTGCCCAGCAGAGGGCGCTGGAACCCGGGAACAACCTGGCTACATTGTAGCAGGTTCTGATTGAGGGTCATTCAGAGGAGGATATCAGAAGGAGAAGGGAATAGATGGGACTATCAGGGGAAGCAGAAAGGCAGATGTCTCAGGGGCCCGGCACCTATAGGGGGTCCAGCTGGGTGTACAGCGTGCCGGAAACATCTCCATTCACATTGGGCCACTGTGGACACTAAAGTCACATGTTTTTTAATGACAGCATCTTATAGCGCCCCCTACCCGAAAGTGTTGGCTCATGTATATATACAGTATCTGACAAAAGTAAGTACACCCCTCACATTTGTGTAAATCTTTTCTTCTATCTTTTCATGTGACAACACTGAAGAAATGACACTTGTCTACAATGTAAAGTAGTGAGTGTACAGCTTGTATAACAGTGTAAATTTGCTGTCCCCTCAAAATAACTCAACACACAGCCAATAATGTCTAAACCGCTGGCAACAAAAGTCAGTACACCCCTAAGTGAAAATCTCCAAATTGGGCCCAAAGTGTCAATATTTTGTGTGGCCGCCATTATTTTCCAGCATTGCCTTAACCCTCTTGGGCATGGAGGTCACCAGAGCTTCACAGGTTGTCACTGGAGTCCTCTTCCCCTCCTCCATGATGACATCACAGAGCTGGTGGATGTTAGAGACCTTGCGCTCCTCCACCTTCCGTTTGAGGATGTCCCACAGATGATCAATAGGGTTTAGGTCTGGAGACATACTTGGTCAGTCCATCACCTTTACTCTCAGCTTCTTTAGCAAGGCAGTGGTGGTCTTGGAGGTGTGTTTGGGGTGGTTATCATGTTGGAATACTGCCCTGCGGCCCAGTCTCTGAAGGGAGGGGATCATGCTCTGCTTCAGTATGTCACAGTACATGTTGGCATTCATGGTTCCCTCAATGAGCTGTAGCCCCCCAGTGCCGGCAGCACTCATGCAGCCCCAGACCATGACACTCCCACCACCATGCTTGACTGTAGACAAGACACACTTGTCTTTGTCCTCCTCACCTGGTTGCCCCCACACACGCTTGTCACCATCTGAACCAAATATGTTTATCTTGGTCTCATCAGACCACAGGACATGGTTCCAGTAATCCATGTCCTTAGTCTGCTTGTCTTCAGCAAACTGTTTGTGGACTTTCTTGTGCATCATCTTTAGAAGAGGCTTCCTTCTGGGATGACAGCCATACAGACCAATTTGATGCAGTGTGCGGCGTATGGTCTGAGGACTGACAGGCTGACCCCCCACCCCTACAACCTCTGCAGCAATGCTGGCAGCACTCATACGTCTATTTCCCAAAGACAACCTCTGGATATGACGCTGAGCACGTGACCTCAACTTCTTTGGTGGACCATGGAGAGTCCTGTTCTGAGTGGAACCTGTCCTGTTATACCGCTGTATGGTCTTGGCCACCGTGCTGCAGATCAGTTTCAGGGTCTTGGCAATCTTCTTATAGCCTAGGCCATCTTTATGTAGAGCAACAATTCTTTTTTTCAGATCCTCAGAGAGTTCTTTGCCATGAGGTGCCATGTTGTACTTCCAGTGACCAGTATGAGAGAGTGAGAGCGATAACACCAAATTTAACACACCTGCTCCCCATTCACACCTGAGACCTTGTAACACTAACGAGTCACATGACACCAGGGAGGGAAAATGGCTAATGGGGCCCAATTTGGAGATTTTCACTTAGGGGTGTACTGACTTTTGTTGCCAGCGGTTTAGACATTAATGGCTGTGTGTTGAGTTATTTTGAGGGGACAACAAATTTACACTGTTATACAAGCTGTACACTCACTACTTTACATTGTAGACAAGTGTCATTTCTTCAGTGTTGTCACATGAAAAGATAGAAGAAAAGATTTACACAAATGTCACTGAGGGGTGTACTTACTTATGTGAGATACTGTATATGATCCTGCCTATAAAACTGCCATAGGGTGGACACAAAGTGGTTAAAGGCACGTTTGATGCTCGGTTTTTTTTTTGCCGTTTTTAACAATGAATGGCATCGCAGGAGCGCCAGGCGTGTTTTTCACACATTTCATAAACTTGCGTGAAATCGCTCACTTTTACGCACATTCATGGAGCACTAAAGTGTGAACGCGGCGGCGGGCGGAGTGCCGCGTCGTGTCATAGAGGAGCTCGGCACTGTATAGACTTCATCAGATTAAAGTGATGGAGACTCCGAGGCATATTTATAAAGCGGTGAATGTGACATTGACCCTGCATTCACACTTATGCACTTTTTGGTGCGTTTTGTGTTTTGCACAAATGCACTACAGTCCATTTAACATGGTTTCCTATGGATGTATTTCACATCTGTGCATTTTGTGATGCTGCGTTCTTTTTGGAAAGGATCAGGGACTTTTTTTTTTTCCCAGCAGCAGATTGCGTTTTGCGTGTAATAGACTTCAATGGAGCCACAACAAAAACGCAAGTGTTGCATTTCTTATGCGTTTTTTTAAAAGCATTTTGCATTTTTTTTCTCTCCATAACACACTCGTTGCTAGCTGGTTGCTAAGGAGGGTACCAGGAAGCCAACCGCTGCGTCCTTATCAACCAATGAGCTATCAGCTGTCAGCGGGCTTCCCCACTGACAGCTGAATGCAAATAAAAGAATTGCCGGCAAAAAAAAAATCAGGAAAAAAATTACATGGGGTCCCCCCCAAAATCCATACCAGACCCTTATCAGAGCATGCAGCCCTGGCAGGTCAGGAAAGGGGCGGGTGTACCCATACCATACCAGGTCACATGCCCTCAACATGTGGGGGGTGCTTTGGGGTGTGGGGGGGCTCCCCAAAGCGACTTTTCTCCATGTTGATGGGGACAAGGGCCTCTTCCCAACAACCCTGGACTGTGGTTTTAAGGGTCTGCAGGCGGGGGGGCTTATCGGAATCTGGAAGCCCCCTTTGACAAGGGGGCCCCCAGATCCCGCCCCTCCCCATGTGAATGAGTAGGGTACATTGTACCCCTACTCATTCACGAAAGAAAGTGTCAAAAAGAAATAAAAAACACACAGACCCCGACAACCACAGCCCAGGGTCGTAGGGAAGAGGCCCTTGTCACCATTAACATGGTAATATGGGGTGGGGGGGGCCCTCCGCCCCAAAGCACCCCCCATGTTAAGGGTCATGTGGCCTGGTATGATTCAGGAGGGGGGGCTCTCTCCTCCCTCCCTTTCCTGACCTAAGGGCCTGGTATGGATTTGATGAGGGGACCCCACGCCATTTTTTTTGCCTGCTTTTTTTTTACATTATACATGACTCATCGGTTTGTTAAGGACGCGGCGGACGGCGACCCGGCTATACACAGTGTGTTTAAAGAGGGAAAAAAATATTGCATGAAAACTGCATGTAAAAGCGGCATCACAAAACGTGGGTTTACAAACGCAAAACACGTTTGAAAACCGCATCAACTGCATAAATGTGAACCTACTGAAGATCGCTGTGTATTAAAGTGCATTGACCCTCGTTGGAGGTCACATTCACGGCTCTATGAATAAGCTCCCCTCCCCCGGTGTCTGGCTGTTATCAGGAAATAGCGTCTTTATTTTATAGATTTCCTTCTCATATTATTGATCTTTTATGGCTCCTCTGCCGCAGCGGGGTGGCGGTCTCACTGTCGTAATCCGATCGTCCTTCCTGATGGGGAAATTCCTGAATCTAATAATGTTCTCATTGTCTATTTTTAGCCCGGATTGCGTAACTCGGACATCGAGCGGAACGGCCTGTACCCATATACCGGACTCCCCGGGTCCCGACACTCGTGTATCTACCCCGGACAGTACAACCCGTCCTTCATCAACGAGGAGAACCGCAGGAGAGACTACTTCTAGAACCGCCGCTGGTAGAATAGAACTGTAGAGAGAGTGAGAGCCATCCTCCGACATCACAATGGAGACACTCCAACCCCAAACCTGACAAGAGGCGTGCAGCAGCTGTGACCCCCCCGGGGCCGGTGCGCCCTCTGGTGGAGGGTCTCAGTATTGGCCACATGGACAGAGCTGGATGAATTCTGCCGCACTGCCCGGATTATCGATGGTTCATGGATAATCGTTCCGCGGGTGCGATTTGGCGTTCGTGACCCGTGTCCTGTGTGTAGCAATCGGTCACGGACCGACCTTCGACTCTGTCATAAGAGTCGTCCTGTCATTCGATTTCCACTAATTTATTAATTGTGTGTCTGACGTGTGAAGGATCCCATCTACAGCATGGGGCTCTGACTCAGTGTGGGGCCTTGACTCAGCATGGGGCCTCGGCTCAGCGTGGGGCCTCGACTCAGCGTGGGGCCTCGACTCAGCATGGGGCCTTGACTAAGCATAGGGCCTCGACTCAGCGTGGGGCCCAGACTCAGTGTGGGGCCTTGACTCAGTGTGGGGCCTCGACTCAGCATGGGGCTCTGGCTCAGCGTGGGGCCTCGACTCAGCGTGGGGCCCCGACTCAGCGGTGGGCCTCGACTCAGCGTGGGGCCCCGACTCAGAGATGGGCCCAGGGGGCACAGCTTGGGGCATTGATGAAAAATTGTTGTATGGGGAGGAAAGTTGCCGTAACCCAGCTACTAGGAGGTGCAGCTCTTTTTTTTTCACAGCACTCCCACAGCTGCATTGTAGGCAGAGTCACACAAATTTAAAGGAGGAGTCCAAAGATTGCCCATGACAACCCCCCAATATGGCTCTATTCACACCAATGCGTTTTTTTTCCATGCTTTTTGCAAAAACGCAGGAAATTATTTTTTAACATGGGTACCTATGGGACATGTTCACATCAATGCGTTTTTGTGCCTCTGCGTTTTTGGAAAGGGTCTGGGACTTTTTTTTAATGCAAAATGCTGCTTTTTTTTGGTTTAATAGATTTAAATGGAGAAGCTGCAGAAAAGCATGTAGTACGTTTTTATTGCGATTTTGCTGCAATTTGCATTTTCAAATCTGCCCAACAACAAATTTTCCCCCCCAAAAAAGCACAAAAATTCCAAAAAGCAAATTGCGGTAAAATTGCAGTAAAAAATGCAAAAAGCACAGCAGGAACGCTCAAACCAAAAATGCATAGGTTTGAATGGAGCCTAAAGGAGAAAAGATAGTCACACCCACTCATCCCCACCCCCACCCATACAGCTCAACTGTGAATAGGAGTGAAGGGGTTAAAAACTTGGGGGTCATCGTCACTTGTTCGGGGTCCACGTTGTCTCTGGAACCACAGTACAAGTCCTCCCCTACCGTTTCTGTAGTTTGGTTGTCACAGCTCCTCCCCTCTGTTCACTGATAGGCTATTGCCATTCAAAGCCAGCCAACTGCAGCGCAGGAATAAGGCCATTAAATATTGCATGACCAAAATATAACTGCACCGGTTTCCAGAGACAGCGCACCGGAGAAGAAGACAGATCTACACCTGGGTGGAGGGTCCTCCGTGACACGGAATCTGCAGGTGACGGTTATAAAGGATATCCCCGGAATAGCCGACCTCAATATGTACCGGGCAGAAGCAGGTCAGTGTGTCATTATATCGGCACAAATCCTTACCTGCTTCTGCCCTGTAAATATTCAAGCAGGTTCATCTTTTAAGTCATGGGTGCTCAACCTACAGCCCTCCAGCTGTTGCGGAACTACAAGTCCCATCATGCCTCTGCCCGTGGGAGTCATGCTTGTAACTGTCAGCCTTGCAATGCCTCATGGGACTTGTAGTTCCACAACAGCTGGAGGGCGGCAGGTTGAGCACACCTGCGTGGTCAGTGTGAGGTTCCACTTCTGCTGCACCACATGATCAGCCCATTGTATCCCGGCATCCCGTCCATCCAGAGTCTCACTCCCAGTGCCGTAAACATAAAGGCGCAGCCGGGGATGCCGTATATCATTTCCTCTGCAGCTCTCTGTAACAGCGCCGAGGACGATGGATCTGCGCGGTCGATCGCCCACTAAAGTCGCTGGCCAGTTCCTCTCACAGCCGGCTGTAGATTAATAAAAGCAGAAAGTCCCAGTTAAACTCGTGCAGCGATTTTATATATTAGGGGCGGAGTCACACTGGAGCACACATACTGTTTCTGATAGGCCGATCATTTCAATGGGCGGGAACTTGTAAAAATCGCTCAGCACCAAACCGCATGTTACTGCAGAACAATGTGATTTGGTGTCATGTTTGCTAAATGCGTTTTTTGGGGGGCGCTATTAACGATTAATGGCACCCGTGCGCATCAAAAAAGGTGCGGGAAACGCTCACAAAAACGCACTTTTCCCCACACCGCATTCTGGTGTGAATAGGCCCTATATATATATTTTTTGTTTTCTTTCTGAGCCCCCATTCACACCAAAACTGATTTTGAAATCTTGCGACTTCCCTTTAAATCGCAGGAGTTCAAAGCCGCATGTCAGTGCGACTTCAGGTGCGACTTGGCTGACATCTGTGCGGCTTCATTCACGGATGTCTATGCAAGTCGCACCTGCAATCGCCAAAAAAATCAACATTTAGAATGAATGGCATCCAATTTGGAATTGCGGCGGTCCTGGCCGAGATTTCAAATCGCCAAGTGTGAGTGGGGGGGGGGGGGGGCTAAAATAAAAGCATTATGGGCACCAGAGGGAGCCGAGGAGCAGAACGTGTGCGTCTTTATAACAAGAGATATAATGTAGCCATTTTAGAGAACACTAGAGGGAATTGGCAAAGAAAGGTAACCAAAGGTTACTTCTTCCACAAACATTCTCTAGAATTGTTACATTGTATCTTTAGTTACAAAGCGTGAATTCCCCATGCTCCTCAGCTCCATCTAGTGGTCATATTGTAGTATTTTACTACATAATAAAAGAATATTCGTTCAGAAGAGAAATAGCCTAATGCCCCGTACACACGATCGGAAATTCAGCCAGCAAAAGACCGATGAGAGCTTTTGGTCGGAAAATGCGACCGTGTGTACGCTCCATCGGACTTTTGCTGGCCAAACTCCAGCCAGCAAAAGATTGAGAGCAGGTTCCCTATTTTTTGGTTGGAAAAAGTTCCTATCCGAAAATGCGATTGTCTGTAGCAATTCCGACACGCAAAATTCCTACGCATGTTCGGAAACAATTCAACGCATGCTCGGAAGCATTGAACTTCCCTATGCACCTCAGCTCTATCCATCTCTACATGCAGCTCCATCTAGTGGTCATATTGCAGTATTTTATTACTGCCCATGATAAAAGAATATTTGTTCAGAAGAGAAAATACCTAAAGAATATTTATTTTTCCTCCAAGTCACACACAATCAATGTACATGTACGCTATTTTCTCTTCTGAACGAATGTTCTTTTATTAGGGGCAGTAAAAAAAAGCATTATGGGCACCAGATGGAGACCAAGGAGCACAAAAACATACATCTTTGTAACAAGAGATATAATGTAACAATTTTAGAGAACACTAGAGGGAATGAGCAAATACATGTAACCAAATGTTACATATTCCCTCTAACATTGTTACATTTTATCTCTTGTTACAAAGACGTTTGTATTATGCTCCTCAGCTCCATCTAGTGGTCATATTGTAGTATTTTATTACTGCCCATAATAAAAGAATATTCGTTCAGAGGAGAAAATCGCCTAAAGAACATTTATTTTCCCCGTTTCGCACACAACGAATGTACATGGAGATTTGCTGAACGAATAACTCTTATAAATAGAGACTCTGCGTCACGTGAATGTGATCCGGAGAGATATGACAGGTACACTTGGAGTCTGTCCCAGCGATATTCCGTCATCCAGTGAGAAGATCTGTGGAATAATCACCACCACGAATGTTCCGCGGATTTCTACCGTCCGTATTTATCGCATTGTCACACGCCGCCATCTTGTATGTCTGCACCTTATACTTTGCTCTCAGCTTTCATTTCTTACAAGGCAATATGTATACCAGGCGGTGTGATGTCACCAGGACCACGCCCCCTTTCTTGGTCAGGTGACCTCCATGCCTCATCTGTGACTGGTTAGAAACACTGTATCCCCCCCGCGGTGCTGTGGGGGGCCTCAACCTGTGCAATCGATTTGATTGTTGCCATAGGATCTGCAAATTATCTATTCTTAGAGATGGGATTATTTTTATACAAGGTTTGTGAATGAAGTCTGGCGTTCTAGTCAGCGTCATAATTATTAATAAATACAGAATTGATTATTTCTCTGCGTCCATGTGATTATTTTTATATCATTTAGAGGAAATCTATAGAAACACGTCCAGGATTCCGGACAGAGATTTGTGGTTGACTCATTAATGTCTATTCCTATACAGGACTATAGGCCGGCCAATCACAGGGATCACATCCTCTTAAGGCAGCAGTGGCCAATCAGTGCTAGGACAAGGGGAAGGGGGCAGGAGGGGCGCGGGTCTCGTGTGAGGAGAGGGGCGCGGGTCTCGTGTGAGGAGAGGGGCGCGGGTCTCGTGTGAGGAGAGGGGCGCGGGTCTCGTGTGAGGAGAGGGGCGCGGGTCTCGTGGAGAGAGGGGCGCGGGTCTCGTGTGAGGAGAGGGGCGCGGGTCTCGTGTGGGGAGAGGGGTGAGGGGTGCGGGTCTCGTGTGGGGCGAGGGGCGTGGGTCTCGTGTGAGGAGAGGGGGCGCGGGTCTCGTGTGAGGAGAGGGGCACGGGTCTCGTGTGGGGAGAGGGGCGTGGTCTCATGTGAGGAGGAGAGGGGCGTGGGTCTCATGTGAGGAGAGGGGCGCGGGTCTCGTGTGGGGAGAGGGGCGCGGGTCTCATGTGGGGAGGGGGGCGCGGGTCTCGTGTGAGGAGAGGGGCGCGGGTCTCGTGTGAGGAGAGGGGCGCGGGTCTCGTGTGAGGAGAGGGGCGCGGGTCTCGTGTGTGAGGAGAGGGGTGCGGGTCTTCCTGTGGGGAGAGGGGCGCGGGTCTCCTGTGGGGAGGGGGGCGCGGGGTCTCGTGTGGGGAGAGGGGCGCGGGTCTCATGTGAGGAGAGGTGCGCAGGGTCACGTGTGAGGAGAGGGGCGCAGATCTCAGTGTGAGGAGAGGGGCGAGGGTGCGGGTCTCGTGAGGGGCGCGGGTCTCGTGTGGGAGAGGGGCGAGGGGTGCGGGGTCTCGTGTGAGGAGAGGGGCGCGGGTGTCGTGTGGCAAGAGGGGCGCAGGTCTCATGTGGGGAGAGGTGCGTGGGTCTCGTGTGAGGAGAGGGGCGTGGGTGTCGTGTGGGGGAGAGGGGCGCGGGTCTTGTGTGGGGAAAGGGGCGCAGGTCTCGTGTGAGGAGAGGGGCGCTGGTGTCGTGTGAGGAGAGGGGCGCGGGTCTCGTGTGGGGAGAGGGGCGCGGGTCTCGTGTGAGGAGAGGGGCGCTGGTGTCGTGTGAGGAGAGGGGCGCGGGTCTCGTGTGGGGGAGAGGGCGCGGGTCTCGTGTGAGGAGAGGGGCGCGGGTCTTGTGTGGGGAAAGGGGCGCGGGTCTCATGTGATGAGAGGGCGCGGGTCTCGTGTGAGGAGAGGGGCGCTGGTGTCGTGTGAGGAGAGGGGCGCGGGTCTCGTGTGAGGAGAGGGACGCGGGTCCGTGTGGGGAGAGGGGTGCGGATATTTTCGTGGGGAGAGGGGCGCGGATCTCGTGTGGGGAGAGGGGCGCGGGTCTCGTGTGGGGAGAGGGGCGCGGATATCGTGTGGGGAGAGGGGCGTGGATCTCGTGTGGGGAGAGGGGCGCGGGTCTCGTGTGGGGAGAGGGGCGCGGGTCTCGTGTGGGGGAGAGGTGCGCGGGTCTCGTGTGGGGAGAGGGGCGCGGGTCTCGTGTGGGGAGGGGGGCGCGGGTCTCGTAGGGAGAGGGGCGCGGGTCTCGTCTGGGAGAGGGGCGCGGGTCTCGTGGGAGAGGGGCGCGGGTCTCGAGTGAGGAGAGGGGCGCGGGTCTCGAGTGAGGAGAGGGGCGTGGGTCTCGTGTGAGGAGAGGGGCGTGGGTCTCGTGTGAGGAGAGGGGCGTGGGTCTCGTGTGAGGAGAGGGGGCGCGGGTCTCATGTGAGGAGAGGGGCGCGGGTCTCGCGTGAGGAGAAGGGCGCGGGTCTCGCGTGAGGAGAAGGGCGGCGGGTCTCGCGTGAGGAGAAGGGCACGGGTGTAGTGTGGCGAGAGGGGCGCGGGTCTCATGTGGGGAGAGGGGCGTGGGTCTCGTGTGGGGAGAGGGGCTCGGGTCTCGTGTGGCGAGAGGGGCGCGGGTCTCGTGTGGCGAGAGGGGCGCGGGTCTCGTGTGGGCGAGAGGGGCGCGGGTCTCGTGTGGGGAGAGGGGCGTGGATCTCGTGTGGGGAGAGGGGCGCGGGTCTCGTGTGGGGAGAGGGGCGCGGGTCTCGTGTGGGGAGAGGGGCGCGGGTCTCGTGTGGGAAAGGGGCGCGGGTCTCGTGTGGGGAGAGGGGCGCGGGTCTCGTGTGGGGAAAGGGGCGCGGGTCTCGTGTGGGGAGAGGGGCGCGGGTCTCGTGTGGGGAGGGGGGCGCGGGTCTCGTAGGGAGAGGGGTGCGGGTCTCGTCTGGGGAGAGGGGCGCGGGTCTCATGGGGAGAGGGGCGCGGGTCTCGTGTGGGGAGAGGGGCGCGGGTCTCATGGGGAGAGGGGCGTGGGTCTCATGTGGGGAGAGGGGCGCGGGTCTCGTAGGGAGAGGGGCGCGGGTCTCGTCTGGGGAGAGGGGCGCGGGTCTCGTGGGGAGAGGGGCGCGGGTCTCGTGAGGAGAGGGGGGCGCGGGTCTCGTGTGAGGAGAGGGGCGCGGGTCTCGTCTGGGGAGAGGGGCGCGGGTCTCGTGGGGAGAGGGGCGCATATTGTGGGGGGTGTATATGACATCTTTGTCCTGGATGCTAAATGAGGTTATTCTGACACTGTGGCCAACCTACAAGGTATAAGGGGACTTGTATGTGGCCCCTGATGTCACCAAAGGGCCACATATAAAATCCATTATACTCTATGTAATGATTGGGATAATCTAAAGACTTACTAGAGGAAATGGTCAGAGACTGTCCTACAGGAGATGGAGAATGGAGTCATGCTGGAGGAGTCAGTCAGAGACCGGGGGGGGGGGACAAGAGACAATGATCTCGTGTGGGGAGAGGGGCGCGGGTCTCGTGTGGGGAGAGGGGCGCGGGTCTCATGGGGAGAGGGGCGCGGGTCTCATGTGGGGAGAGGGGCGCGGGTCTCGTGTGGGGAGAGGGGCGCGGGTCTCATGTGGGGAGAGGGGCGCGGGTCTCGTGTGGGGAGAGGGGCGCGGGTCTCGTGTGGGGAGAGGGGCGCGGGTCTCGTGTGGGGAGGGGGGCGCGGGTCTCGTAGGGAGAGGGGCGTGGGTCTCGTCTGGGGAGAGGGGCGCGGGTCTCATGGGGAGAGGGGCGCGGGTCTCGTGTGGGGAGAGGGGCGCGGGTCTCATGGGGAGAGGGGCGCGGGTCTCATGTGGGGAGAGGGGCGCGGGTCTCGTGTGAGGAGAGGGGCGCGGGTCTTGTGTGGGGAAAGGGGCGCGGGTCTCGTGTGATGAGAGGGGCGCGGGTCTCGTGTGAGGAGAGGGGCGCTGGTGTCGTGTGAGGAGAGGGGCGCGGGTCTCGTGTGAGGAGAGGGACGCGGGTCTCGTGTGGGGAGAGGGGCGCGGATATCTCGTGGGGAGAGGGGCGCGGATCTCGTGTGGGGAGAGGGGCGCGGGTCTCGTGTGGGGAGAGGGGCGCGGATATCATGTGGGGAGAGGGGCGTGGATCTCGTGTGGGGAGAGGGGCGCGGGTCTCGTGTGGGGAGAGGGGCGCGGGTCTCGTGTGGGGAGAGGTGCGCGGGTCTCGTGTGGGGAGAGGGGCGCGGGTCTCGTGTGGGGAGGGGGGCGCGGGTCTCGTAGGGAGAGGGGCGCGGGTCTCGTCTGGGGAGAGGGGCGCGGGTCTCGTGGGGAGAGGGGCGCGGGTCTCGAGTGAGGAGAGGGGCGCGGGTCTCGAGTGAGGAGAGGGGCGTGGGTCTCGTGTGAGGAGAGGGGCGTGGGTCTCGTGTGAGGAGAGGGGCGTGGGTCTCGTGTGAGGAGAGGGGCGCGGGTCTCATGTGAGGAGAGGGGCGCGGGTCTTGCGTGAGGAGAAGGGCGCGGGTCTCGCGTGAGGAGAAGGGCACGGGTGTAGTGTGGCGAGAGGGGCGCGGGTCTCATGTGGGGAGAGGGGCGCGGGTCTCGTGTGGGGAGAGGGGCTCGGGTCTCGTGTGGCGAGAGGGGCGCGGGTCTCGTGTGGCGAGAGGGGCGCGGGTCTCGTGTGGCGAGAGGGGCCCGGGTCTCGTGTGGGGAGAGGGGCGCGGATATCGTGTGGGGAGAGGGGCGTGGATCTCGTGTGGGGAGAGGGGCGCGGGTCTCGTGTGGGGAGAGGGGCGCGGGTCTCGTGTGGGGAGAGGGGCGCGGGTCTCGTGTGGGGAGAGGGGCGCGGGTCTCGTGTGGGGAGAGGGGCGCGGGTCTCGTGTGGGGAGGGGGGCGCGGGTCTCGTAGGGAGAGGGGCGCGGGTCTCGTCTGGGGAGAGGGGCGCGGGTCTCATGGGGAGAGGGGCGCGGGTCTCGTGTGGGGAGAGGGGCGCGGGTCTCATGGGGAGAGGGGCGTGGGTCTCATGTGGGGAGAGGGGCGCGGGTCTCGTAGGGAGAGGGGCGCGGGTCTCATCTGGGGAGAGGGGCGCGGGTCTCGTGGGGAGAGGGGCGCGGGTCTCGTGAGGAGAGGGGGGCGCGGGTCTCGTGAGGAGAGGGGGGCGCGGGTCTCGTGTGAGGAGAGGGGCGCGGGTCTCGTCTGGGGAGAGGGGCGCGGGTCTCGTGGGGAAAGGGGCGCGGGTCTCGTGAGGAGAGGGGGGGCGCGGGTCTCGTGAGGAGAGGGGGGCGCGGGTCTCGTGTGAGGAGAGGGGCGCGTGTCTCGTGTGGGGAGAGGGGCGCGGGTCTCGTGGGGAGAGGGGCGCATATTGTGGGGGGTGTATATGACATCTTTGTCCTGGATGCTAAATGAGGTTATTCTGACACTGTGGCCAACCTACAAGGTATAAGGGGACTTGTATGTGGCCCCTGATGTCACCAAAGGGCCACATATAAAATCCATTATACTCTATGTAATGATTGGGATAATCTAAAGACTTACTAGAGGAAATGGTCAGAGACTGTCCTACAGGAGATGGAGAATGGAGTCATGCTGGAGGAGTCAGTCAGAGACCGGGGGGGGGGGACAAGAGACAATGATCTCGTGTGGGGAGAGGGGCGCGGGTCTCGTGTGGGGAGAGGGGCGCGGGTCTCATGGGGAGAGGGGCGCGGGTCTCATGTGGGGAGAGGGGCGCGGGTCTCGTGTGGGGAGAGGGGCGCGGGTCTCGTGTGGGGAGAGGGGCGCGGGTCTCGTGTTGGGAGGGGGGCGCGGGTCTCGTAGGGAGAGGGGCGCGGGTCTCGTGTGGGGAGGGGGGCGCGGGTCTCGTAGGGAGAGGGGCGTGGGTCTCGTCTGGGGAGAGGGGCGCGGGTCTCATGGGGAGAGGGGCGCGGGTCTCATGTGGGGAGAGGGGCGCGGGTCTCGTGTGGGGAGAGGGGTGCGGGTCTCGTGTGGGGAGGGGGGCGCGGGTCTCGTCTGGGGAGAGGGGCGCGGGTCTCATGGGGAGAGGGGCGCGGGTCTCGTGTGGGGAGAGGGGCGCGGGTCTCGTGTGGGGAGAGGGGCGCGGGTCTCATGGGGAGAGGGGCGCGGGTCTCATGTGGGGAGAGGGGCGTGGGTCTCGTAGGGAGAGGGGCGCGGGTCTCGTCTGGGGAGAGGGGCGCGGGTCTCGTGGGGAGAGGGGCGCGGGTCTCGTGAGGAGAGGGGGGCGCGGGTCTCGTGTGAGGAGAGGGGCGCGGGTCTCGTCTGGGGAGAGGGGGGCGCGGGTCTCGTGTCAGGAGAGGGGCGCTTGTCTCGTCTGGGGAGAGGGGCGCGGGTCTCATGGGGAGAGGGGCGCGGGTCTCATGTGGGGAGAGGGGCGCGGGTCTCGTGTGGGGAGAGGGGTGCGGGTCTCGTGTGGGGAGGGGGGCGCGGGTCTCGTCTGGGGAGAGGGGCGCGGGTCTCATGGGGAGAGGGGCGCGGGTCTCGTGTGGGGAGAGGGGCGCGGGTCTCGTGTGGGGAGAGGGGCGCGGGTCTCATGGGGAGAGGGGCGCGGGTCTCATGTGGGGAGAGGGGCGTGGGTCTCGTAGGGAGAGGGGCGCGGGTCTCGTCTGGGGAGAGGGGCGCGGGTCTCGTGGGGAGAGGGGCGCGGGTCTCGTGAGGAGAGGGGGGCGCGGGTCTCGTGTGAGGAGAGGGGCGCGGGTCTCGTCTGGGGAGAGGGGCGCGGGTCTCGTGTCAGGAGAGGGGCGCTTGTCTCGTCTGGGGAGAGGGGCGCGGGTCTCGTGGGGAGAGGGGCGCATATTGTGGGGGGTGTATATGACATCTTTGTCCTGGATGCTAAATGAGGTTATTCTGACACTGTGGCCAACCTACAAGGTATAAGGGGACTTAGAATTTACGGGTATGCCACATGATTTACAAAGGGGGGTAAACATATATTAGTGGGTACCATCATCCTAAATATGAATAAGATCAGAAAATAGAGTTAAAAGAGGAACCAGAGCAAGGACCTCTCCAATAGCGTCCTGCCTCTTTTACAGAGAAAAAAACGGACTATTGCGGTACCATAAAGAAAAGACTTAATTTAAAAAGCATACATTTATTTCAAAACATAGTAAAAAGTCCTACAAGGGACATCAATTGTACATATTCATGATTTTGACATACATAAACAATGATAATTGTTTTACAGCGTTGTTGATACTGGGTTGGTATAGCTGATGCCCACACAAGTACATGGACAAAAATTATATGGTGTAAATACTTGCAGACGTGACCTCTACGTTTCGCGGTCACAGCCGCTTCTTCAGGAGGCGTCTGATAGTATATAGTCTATGAAGATGAAAAACAATACAGTATCAACATGACAAAATACATACATGATTTTACAAAAAATACATGATTAATATTGGAGAACATATTTAAAATTTGAGATTTAGAATTTGCACTCACCAAACTATAACCATGAAGGTTCTCTAGAGCAATATTGTGAGACGCCCTCACGAGGCGTTCCCCCGGGGGCGAGCCAGGGAGGCACGTTAGGATAGTACTATTGTGAAAAATTCAAATAGGATAAGGTTCTTTTAAAATCAGTCAAATAGTGTGTCAAATTAAAAGGTCACCCGGGAGTGTCAAAGCGAGGGTGTGAAGATGGGAATGGTGACAAGGATGGTGGCTGGAAGGGAGAAGGGGAGAAGGGGAGGGGGGGAGGAAGGGAAGGGGGGAAGAAAAGAAAGGAAGGAAAGGGAAGGAAAGGACCAAGGTTAAATCAAAAGGATGGGGACAGTTAGGGGGGTTTTAGGGAAAGAGGGGGAAAGGAAAGGGGGGGGATCGGGGGGGGGGGGAAAGGGGAAAAAAAGGGGGAGAAGGGGGAGGAAAAGGCAGCAAGGAAAGGAAAAGAAGAGGTAAAAGTGGAGGGGGGAAAAAAAAAAAAAGAGGGAGGGGGGGGGGGGGAGAAAAACCAGGGGGGAGTGTTGGAAGTGAGGAGAGGGAAAAGAAAGAAGGGGAAAGAAGAAAGGGAAAGGAAGGGGGGAAGGCAGAAAGACACAGAGGGGGGGGGGGGGGGGGGGAAGAAAGGAAAGGGGGAGGGGGGGGAGAAAAAAAGAGGGGGGGGGAGAAGGGGGGAGAGAAAGGGATGGGATGGGGAAAGAATGAGGACAAGAGAAAGAAAAAGAACAAGGGAGAAGGGGAAGGGGGATGTGTGTGAAATACAGCAGGTATCCCTATATACCTAGTAAAGAGGTTGAGAAACACACAAAACTTGACAAAGAGAAAGTTAATGATGGTAAGAAAATTTTTACCTATCATTGTTTTTAATAAAGCCCAGATCCAAAAGTTGCTGACACCCAGAATGGCGTGACTGATACAGTCAGTGGTCAAAACACCACATCACTCCGTCACAAGGAGTCACTGTGGGGGGTAATAAAGCCATAAGGGAAATATTAGAAGCTGTAAAACAAATGGTAAAATATTTCATGTCTAGCAGGAGAGGGGGATACCACACAGAGGTAGTGGACATCCCCATCCTGCATGGGGAGTGTAAAGTCGGTACTCACAGAAATTGCAGGTAGTAACGGTGCGGTACTGGGTGTCCATCAGAGACTGTAGGCAGCTGGATCTGGGCATCTTAAATGCCTCCAACCCGGAAGTTCAACGGCGGAAAAGGTCGCCGCATATACTTCCGGGTCCGATCCTCCACTGTTGCGCAGGCGCGGGCAGTCCGCCCAGCGCAGGCGCACAGCTCAACATCGACCAGTGCCTAAGCATTGGTCGAAACGAAGCGGCAGCTGAGCTCAAAGTAGCCCAGCTCACCGCCGGAGGAGCGCAAGCCCGCCACAAGGGGAGAATTAACTCCTCACATCCCCCCAGAGCAGAGTGGCAGGTGCAATGGGGTAATAACTAGAATACACATAGTATTTCAAAAGAATAAACTGGGAGGGGGTCTCCAGCCTCGTGAGGGCGTCTCACAATATTGCTCTAGAGAACCTTCATGGTTATAGTTTGGTGAGTGCAAATTCCAAATCTCAAATTTTAAATATGTTCTCCAATATTAATCATGTATTTTTTGTAAAATCATGTATGTATTTTGTCATGTTGATACTGTATTGTTTTTCATCTTCATAGACTATATACTATCAGACGCCTCCTGAAGAAGCGGCTGTGACCGCGAAACGTAGAGGTCACGTCTGCAAGTATTTACACCATATAATTTTTGTCCATGTACTTGTGTGGGCATCAGCTATACCAACCCAGTATCAACAACGCTGTAAAACAATTATCATTGTTTATGTATGTCAAAATCATGAATATGTACAATTGATGTCCCTTGTAGGACTTTTTACTATGTTTTGAAATAAATGTATGCTTTTTAAATTAAGTCTTTTCTTTATGGTACCGCAATAGTCCGTTTTTTTCTCTGTATAAGGGGACTTGTATGTGGCCCCTGATGTCACCAAAGGGCCACATATAAAATCCATTATACTCTATGTAATGATTGGGATAATCTAAAGACTTACTAGAGGAAATGGTCAGAGACTGTCCTACAGGAGATGGAGAATGGAGTCATGCTGGAGGAGTCAGTCAGAGACCGGGGGGGGGGGGACAAGAGACAATGACCTTATCTGTCAGTCAGAATATCGCCTCCTGTCAGCGTCCCTCCTGTGCACATAACATTCCTGTAAATCATTAATGGATAACGTGTCCCTCAGTGATTATTATATAGATGAAGTGGACCTCCTCCTGATGGTGGTCACCTCTGTATCCCCCGAGCTGTAGATTGATATCGGAGACGGTTGAAGGCTGTTGGCTTGGTGGCGGATGAATCATTGATGGAAATCTATTGGGGAGATTATTATATAAAAAAGAAAACGATTTTCTGTCATCCTGATATCTGTGATTGGAAATCGATGGCCCCCCTGAGCTGATAATGTGAGGTCTTCAGTGATACATGGAAGGACCCGATAGATGGTGGACTCTACATATGTAGAGATCTTCGATGTCTATATTCATGTTTAGGATCCGGAGGGTAGAGATGGGGCCCCGCTGGATCTCATTCTTTTAGTTTCAATGTTTGGTGTTCCTCACTTGGGGTCATGAACAGGTTGGTGGTTTCCAGAACCCAGAAATGTCATCATAAAAATCCAACATAACTCGCCAACACATTTCAGGGGTTGTAAAAGTTCCGCCTTCTTTAGGGGCCAAATGTTTTCCTCCAAAATTCACCGTTCTCCTCCTTCATCCTAACGAGCTCTTTGGGCCCCAATGAAGGGATTCTTTACAACCCCTGAAGGCACAGAAAAAAGAAGAACAAGAGAAGACAAGCAGAGACCTTCTGGTGGAGAATTTCATGAAGAAATGATGGAAGGAATCCATCGAAGTTTGGAGTGTAATAACATTCGATCCGGTTGAGGGGGACCATATAGATCGTCTGTGAATACTCCATGCAGCTCCTTATGGGAGGTCTCACTCAGTGCCCCAGAATAGCCCAATCCTAGTTCTTCTCTGGGAACTTCCAATAACAGTATTAGGTTGATATCCTTATAATGGATCACAGAGGAGGGCAGTCCTCATAATAGACTACAGAAGGGGGAAGTCCATATAATAGACTACAGAAGGGGGCAGTCCTTATAATAGACTACAGAAGGGGGCAGTCCTTATAATAGACTACAGAAGGGGGAAGTCCTTATAACAGACTACAGACGGGGGCAGTCCTTATAATAGACTACAGAAGGGGGCAGTCCTTATAATAGACTACAGAAGGGGGCAGTCCTCATAATAGACTACAGAAGGGGGCAGTCCTTATAATAGACTACAGAAGGGGGAAGTTCTTATAATACACTACAGAAGGGGGCAGTCCTTATAGTAGACTACAGAAGGGGGCAGTCCTTATAATAGACTACAGAAGGGGGAAGTCCTTATAATACACTACAGAAGGGGGCAGTCCTTATAATACACTACATAAGGGGGCAGTCCTTATAATAGACTACAGAAGGGGGCAGTCCTTATAATAGACTACAGAAGGGGGCAGTCCTTATAATACACTACATAAGGGGGCAGTCCTTATAATAGACTACAGAAGGGGGCAGTCCTTATAATAGACTACAGAAGGGGGCATTCCTTATAATACACTACAGAAGGGGGCAGTCCTTATAATAGACTACAGAAGGGGGCAGTCCTTATAATACACTACAGAAGGGGGCAGTCCTTATAATAGACTACAGAAGGGGGCAGTCCTTATAATACACTACAGAAGGGGGCAGTCCTTATAATAGACTACAGAAGAGGGCAGTCCTTATAATAGATTACAGAAGGGGCAGTCCTTATAATAGACTACATAAGGGGGCAGTCCTTATAATAGATTACAGAAGGGGCAGTCCTTATAATAGACTACAGAAGGGGGCAGTCCTTATAATAGACTACATAAGGGGGTAGTCCTTACAAAAGATTACAGAAGGGGGCAGTCCTTATAATAGACTACATAAGGGGGCAGTCCTTATAATAGATTACAGAAGGGGGCAGTCCTTATAATAGACTACAGAAGGGGGCAGTCCTGATAATAGACTACAGAAGGGGCCAGTCCTTATAATAGACTACAGAAGGGGGCAGTCCTTATAATAGACTACAGAAGGGGGCAGTCCTTATAATAGATTACAGAAGGGGGCAGTCCTTATAATAGACTACAGAAGGGGGGAAGTCCTTATAATAGACTACAAAAGGGGGCAGTCCTTATAATAGACTACAGAAGGGGGCAGTCCTTATAATAGACTACAGAAGGGGGTAGTCCTTACAAAGATTACAGAAGGGGGCAGTCCTTATAATAGACTACATAAGGGGACGGTCCTTTTAATAGATTACAGAAGGGGCAGTCCTTATAATAGATTACAGAAGGGGGCAGTCCTTATAATAGAGTGCAGAAGGGGGCAGTCCTTATAATAGATTACAGAAGGGGGCAGTCCTCATAATAGAGTACAGAAGGGGGCAGTCCTTATAATAGACTACAGAAGGGGGCAGTCCTTATACTAGGGTACAGAAGGGGGCAGTCCTTATAATAGACTACATAAAGGGGCAGTCCTTATAATAGATTACAGAAGGGGGCAGTCCTTATAATAGATTACAGAAGGGGCAGTCCTTATAATAGACTACATAAGGGGGCAGTCCTTATAATAGATTACAGAAGGGGCAGTCCTTATAATAGACTACAGAAGGGGGCAGTCCTTATAATAGACTACATAAGGGGGTAGTCCTTACAAAAGATTACAGAAGGGGGCAGTCCTTATAATAGACTACATAAGGGGGCAGTCCTTATAATAGATTACAGAAGGGGGCAGTCCTTATAATAGACTACAGAAGGGGGCAGTCCTGATAATAGACTACAGAAGGGGCCAGTCCTTATAATAGACTACAGAAGGGGGCAGTCCTTATAATAGACTACAGAAGGGGGCAGTCCTTATAATAGATTACAGAAGGGGGCAGTCCTTATAATAGACTACTGAAGGGGGGCAGTCCTTATAATAGACTACAGAAGGGGGCAGTCCTTATAATAGACTACAGAAGGGGGCAGTCCTTATAATAGACTACAGAAGGGGGTAGTCCTTACAAAAGATTACAGAAGGGGGCAGTCCTTATAATAGACTACATAAGGGGACAGTCCTTTTAATAGATTACAGAAGGGGCAGTCCTTATAATAGATTACAGAAGGGGGCAGTCCTTATAATAGAGTGCAGAAGGGGGCAGTCCTTATAATAGATTACAGAAGGGGGCAGTCCTCATAATAGAGTACAGAAGGGGGCAGTCCTTATAATAGACTACAGAAGGGGGCAGTCCTTATAATAGACTACAGAAGGGGGCAGTCCTTATACTAGGGTACAGAAGGGGGCAGTCCTTATAATAGAGTACAGAAGGGGGCAGTCCTTATAATAGATTACAGAAGGGGGCAGTCCTTATAATAGATTACAAAAGGGGGCAGTCCTTATAATAGACTACAGAAGGGGGTAGTCCTTACAAAAGAATACAGAAGGGGGCAGTCCTTATAATAGACTACATAAGGGGACAGTCCTTTTAATAGATTACAGAAGGGGGCAGTCCTTATAATAGATTACAGAAGGGGGCAGTCCTTATAATAGAGTGCAGAAGGGGGCAGTCCTTATAATAGATTACAGAAGGGGGCAGTCCTTATAATAGATTACAGAAGGGGGCAGTCCTTATAATAGATTACAGAAGGGGGCAGTCCTTATAATAGATTACAAAAGGGGGCAGTCCTTATAATAGAGTACAGAAGGGGGCAGTCCTTATAATAGAGTACAGAAGGGGGCAGTCCTGATAATAGAGTACAGAAGGGGGCAGTCCTTATAATAGAGTACAGAAGGGGGCAGTCCTGATAATAGATTACAGAAGGGGGCAGTCCTGATAATAGATTACAGAAGGGGGCAGTCCTGATAATAGATTACAGAAGGGGCAGTCCTTATAATGCATAAAACAGCAGAAGTGCAACGCTTTTAGTTACATTGAAACGTATACCGATATATGTGTAGTGTAGAAATAACAACGAAATCCTTCAAGCAAGTCCTTGGGAAGTGTCCAATAAATATGCAGTTAGAACCACATTGAGCTCAAAGATCGTGAAGTGGTGCCGAAAACTGTCCTCCACCTTCACCAGCACACCCAGCCTCTTGTGTGTGTTTTGTGTGTTTTGTGTGTTTTGTGTGTTCTGGTATCGAATCCCTTTACTGCTATGTGAAACCCACAATGGGAAGGAAACTGAGGATTTGGGACTTTCTGATACCAATACGAATATAGGTATAAACAAAATACAACAAATATTATGTAATAATACATAGTTTGGTTGGGTCAACTAACATAAGCCCTGACAAAACAGGGATTATATGATACAACATAAAGCTAAGGTTATATAAAGTGCAAGCTTGTGACTAGAACATTAACATGCATGATTGATAAAACAAATACACTTAAGCAGAACCCCAACTCCTACGCATTTCAACTGTTTCCAGCAGTGGCGTCTCCAGCTTTCATATTAAGGGGGGGCACATGGGGGGACAGGGACAAAAGTAGGGGGGCAACTATAAAATGCAATTATATATATATATATATATATATATATATATATATATATATATATATATATATATATGTATATATATATATATATATATATATGTATATATATATATATATCCTGGGGCCCTTTACTACGACCCCACAACGGGCCCTTTCACATGTTCTGCAGTGAGCTCCCTTCCTACTGTATTGGCCCCCCCCAGGGTGGCAGAAAACAAGAGATATATGTCACCAGCATACCAAGAAAATATAAGGGTCCAAAGCAGTGGGAGAACTATCAGGGTTGCAAAGGTTGTCTTGCCTCCGAGCCCTGGTGTTCTGCCACTGTGGGGTTCCCCAGCCTCCTCTTGCTGTCCTGCCCCTGCTATTGACAGCTCTGGTCTGGCATCTCTTGGAATTTACAGGCTGGTCCTCCTGTCCTAAGGACAGGAGAAATCAGTCTGTTTTTTCAGTAACTGAGAGTCCTGGTGGAGTCCTTCCTGCAGCTCGCTCTTCTCCCTGCCAATGAGGATGCAGGGGAAGGAGCAGATCGGGCGGCCGTGGTTGTGTGAGCGCTTGCATTATGCAGTGTCAGCGAGCAGAGGGAGGGGAGAGGAATCACCCGCAGGAGATGACTGGGGACTCTCACCCTCTTAGACATTGATTTTTTGTAAAAAAAAGGGGGGGGGGGGCACATGGTGGGGCACAGCATAATGGCATAATGTTGGGGGGGGGGGGTCAGGGCCCCCTCTGCCCCCCCTAGGGACGCCATTGGTTTCCAGTCTTCCTTAGGGGGTTGACATTGGTTGGTAGTTCCATAAAGTCCCTGTAATACAAATGTAAATCAGTAATCTACCAAATAAAAATGCTAAGTTGTCACATCACAGTTCATAATCATGAAACATATACAAGCACCTACATCAGTGAACAGCCTAAGCGAAGAAAATAAACATATCACAGATTTAACATATTATGTTTCTGGAAGAGGCGGCAGCAACGAAGGTTCACCCACTAGTCCTTATGAAAGCACAAGAGATATCACCAGGTCCCCAAGAGCCTCCTAATGTCAATGTTCACCACCAAAGTTAAGGGGTCAAAAGAGCTCATACAGCATATAGGTAGAACTCTGTGATCTCCAAGCTCTTGCACTTGTATATTGCATGACCACATCCAGGTGGACAGATCACCTCACCAGGAAAAAAATAGCTTGTCAAGGACATAACAATCAAAAAGAGGAACGAGAGCCACCTCATAATGTAGTATGATTACATAGTTACATAGTAGGTGAGGTTGAAAAAAGACACAAGTCCATCAAGTCCAACCTATGTGTGTGATTATGTGTCAGTATTACATTACATATCCCTGTATGTTGTGGTCATTCAGGTGATTATCTAATAGTTTTTTTAAACGATCGATGCTCCCCGCTGAGACCACCGCCTGTGGAAGGGAATTCCACATCCTTGCTGCTCTTACAGTAAAGAACCCTCTACGTAGTTTAAGGTTAAACCTCTTTTCTTCTAATTGTAATGAGTGGCCATGAGTCTTGTTAAACTCTCTTCTGCAAAAAAGTTTTCTCCCTATTGTGGGGTCACCAGTACAGTATTTATATATTGTGGGGTCACCAGTCCGGTATTTATATATTGTGGGGTCACCAGTCCGGTATTTATATATTGTGGGGTCACCAGTCCGGTATTTGTATATTGTGGGGTCACCAGTCCGGTATTTGTAAATTGAAATCATATCCCCTCTCAAGCGTCTCTTCTCCAGAGAGAATAAGTTCAGAGCTCACAACCTTTCCTCATAACTAAGATCCTCCAGACCCTTTATTAGCTTTGTTGCCCTTCTTTGTACTCGCTCCATTTCCAGTACATCCTTCCTGAGGACTGGTGCCCAGAACTGGACAGCATACTCCAGGTGCGGCCGGACCAGAGTCTTTTAGAGCGGGAGAATTATCGTTTTATCTCTGGAGTTGATCCCCCTTTTAATGCCAATATTCTGTTTGCTTTGTTAGCAGCAGCTTAGCATTGCATGCCATTGCTGAGCCAATCATCTACTAGGACCCCCAGGTCCTTTTCCATCCTAGATCCCCCCAGAGGTTCTCCCCCCAGCGTATAGATTGCATTCATATTTTTGCCACCCAAATGCATTATTTTACATTTTTCTGCATTGAACCTCATTTGCCATGTAGTTGCCCCTCCCCCATTAATTTGTTCATATCTTCTTGCAAGGTTTCCACGTCCTGCGGAGAAGTTATTGCCCTGCTAAGCTTAGTATCGTCTGCAAATACAGAGATTGAACTGTTTATCCCATCCTCCAGGTCGTTTATGAAAAAATTAAATAGGATTGGTCCCAGCACAGAACCCTGGGGGACCCCACTACCCACCCCTGACCATTCTGAGTACTCCCCATTTATCACCACCCTCTGAACTCCATGGTCCATGCCAATGGACCTTATTTTGTTTATTTTGTTTTGTTTGTTAAACGTTTATGGGGAACTGTGTCAAATGCTTTTGCAAAATCCAGATACACCACGTCTACGGGCCTTCCTTTATCTAGATTAAACCATCACATTTATGAAAAACTCTAAGAACTCACATATATCCAAATAAATTCAGAAAATTCCAAAAATTTAAAACCAACAAGATGGCTGTGATACTCAGCATGATGACATCACATGCCAGGACTCCACCCTACTCGTTTCATCATCAATAGACGTCATCAGGATAACTGTTGAGTGTCCAAGGCAACTCAATTTTACCAGACCATAGAGGAGGGAAGTCCTAATAATAGACCACAGAGGAGGGCAGTTCTTGTAAATGTACTATAGAGGAGGGCAATCCTTATAACGGACACAGAGGGGGCAGTCCTGATAATAGACCATACAGGAGGGCAGTTCTTATAATGGACCGCAGAGCAGGGCAGCTCTTGTAATGGACCACAGAAGAGGCAGTCCTAATAATGGACCACAGGGGGGGCGGGGGGAGGGGCAGGAAGTTCTTGTAATGGATCACAGAGTAGGGCAGTCCTAATAATGGACCAAACAGGTGGACAGTCCTTATAATGGATCACAGAGGAGGACAGTCCTTATAATAGACTACAGAAGGAGGGCAGTCCTTATAATGCACCACAGAGGAGTGTAGGTTCCCATTGCTGAGCTTTGCCTCACAATATAGGTCCCATACATCTTCAGCACTTTCCTTGTTTTAGGACTGGAAGAAATTTGCAGATCAAGAATTCAGTCAGACTTCACTGGCTGCATGCTTGTTCAGGGTCAGTAACTCAGAGAAGCTGCAGACAGCCAGGCAAGCAGCATTTCCAGAGAAGCTCAGCAGACTTCATCACGCGGGTCAGAACTGGGGTGATTTTTATTGGAAATGCTCATTCCGGGTCAGTGAGCAGCCAGACAGCTAGCATTTCCAGGAGGAGGTCAGGATTGGCTCCGCCCCTAGTATTTCTACTCTTATGGGGGGTTAGGGGGGCAGTTTTACAATGGGTAGGGAGGGGTAATTTTACAATGAGGGGGGAGGGGTAGGTAACATGGAGATGACGTCTTGCGATTTTTCCTATAAGGAAGGACTCTCCTTGGCGGATGTCAGTCGGGGAAAGTTGTGATTTTCGCTCTTTTACTGGATATGAAATTTGCGAGATTTTACCGATATGTCACAATATTTTTTTTCCCTTCAATGGCGTCAGGACTTATGGAAAGCAGAGCGCGGTTCCATCACTGACTAATCCAATCAGAAGGAACAATCAGTGTCGGTTGTGTGTGAATAACCCCCATAAAGTGACTTATCCACGTCTGATGCAAAACAAAGGACAAAGTTCTCTCTTATCGCTCCTCGTCTTTGTTATTTGATGCCGCAGGTTAACCCTTCCGGGGACAGCCAGACACCTGCCGGGCCCCGAGATTCTCCCTAAAGCCGAACTCCAGACAGATACAGTTGTGCTCAAAAGTTTGCGCCCCCCCCCCCCCTCCCCTTGGAGAAACCCATTTCTTGTATTTCTCATGAGATTCCTATTCTGTAACTGGAGGTGATAACAGAATTGGGCCAATCATAAAACAAAACACGGCAACAAGTAAACCAATGAAATGTCCCCCCTGTTCAATAGTCTCCACCCCCTTAGTTCTTAATCCTGTGTATTGCCCCCTTTAGCATCCATGACAGCAGTCAGTCTTCTGTAATAGATGTCTATGAGGCCCCCGAATATTTGCAGGTGGCAGAGCTTTTATCTTGGCAAAATGCCTCCAGGTCATGCCAAGTCTTTGGTCGTCTTGCCATAAGCGCACGTTTGAAATCTCCCCGGAGCGGCTCGAGGATATTGAGGTCAGGAGACTGTGATGGCCACTCCAGAACCTTCACTTTTATCTGCTGTAACCACTGGAGGGTCACCTTGGCCTTGTGCTTCGGGTCATTGTTGTGCTGGAAAGTCCAAGAGCGTCCCATGTGCAGCTTTCCTGCAGAAGAATGCCAACTGTCTGCCGGTATTTTCTGATAACAGGCTGCATTCATCTTTCATCAATCTTCACAAGATTCCCCCATCGTGCCTTTAGAGATCACACACCTCCAAAACATCAGCAGGCCACCACCATGCTTCACAGTGGGGATGGTATTCTTGTTGCTATAGGCCTTGTTGACCCCTCTCCAAACATAGCGTCTATGGTTGTGGCCATAAAGCCCTATTTTGGTCTTGTTACTCCAGATTACAGCGTGCCAGAAGCTGGGAGGTGTGTCAAGGTGTTGTCGGCCATATTGTAACCGGGCTTTTTTGTGGTATTGGCTCAGTAAAGGCTTCTTTCTGGCAACTCCACCACACAGGTCATTTTTGTTCCAGTATTGTCGTATTGTCCTCCTTGAAACAACCACACCGCCTTTTTTCCAGAGCAGCCGGTATTTCTCCAGAGGTTATCTGTGGGGTTTTTTTGTATCCTGAACAATTCTTCTGGCAGGCGTGGCTGCCATCTTTCTTGGTTGACCTGACCTTGGCATCAAGAGATCCCCAAATGTTCCACTTCTTAACCACTTCAGCCCCGGAAGATTTGGCTGCTGAATGACCAGGCCATTTTTTGTGATTCGGCACTGCTTCCCTTTAACTGACAATTGCGCGGTTGTGCGACGTTGTACCCAAACAAAATTGACATCCTTTTTTCCCCACAAATAGAGCTTTCTTTTGGTGGTATTTGATCACCTCTGCGGTTTTTATTTTTTGCACTATAAAGAAAAGAAGAGCGACAATTTTGAAAAAAAACACAATATCTTTTACTTTTTGCTATAATAAACATCCCGCATTTTTTTATAAAAAAAAATATATTTTCTTCCTCAGTTTAGACCGATACGTATTCTTCTACAGATGTTTGGTAAAAAAAAAAATTGCAATAAGCGTATATTGATTGGTTTGCGCAAAAGTTATAGCGTCTACAAAATAGGGGATCGTTTTATGGCATTTTTATTATTATTATTTTTTTATTATTAATGGCGGCGATCTGCGATTTTTATCAGGACTGCGACATTGCGGCGGACACATCGGACACTTTTGACACATTTTTGGGACCAGTAACATTTATACAGCGATCAGAGCTATAAGAATGCACTGATTACTGTGTAAATGTCACTGGCAGGGAAGGAGTTAACACTAGGGGGCGATCAAGGGGTTAAATGTGTTCCCTCACTGTGTGTTCTAACTGTGGGGGGAGGAGACTGTCTAGGAGGAGAGAGAGATCGCTGTTCATACCCGGTTTCCCCGAAAATAAGACCTAGCGTGATAGTCGGTGATGACTGTAATATAAACCCTACCCCCCAAATAAGTCCTACCCTGTTTCCCCGAAAATAAGACCTAGCGTGACTGTCGGTGAATTCTGCAATATAAGCCCTACCCCCAAATAAGCCCTACCCTGTTTCCCCGAAAATAAGCCCTACTCTGAAAATAAGACCTACAAGGACTTTAACTAGGGCTTATTTGGGGGGTAGGGCTTATTTTGCAGCCATCCCCGACAATCACGCTAGGTCTTATTTTCGAGGAAACAGGGTACTTAGTAGGAACACGCGATCTGTCTCCTCTCCCCTGAGAGAACCCTTTTCTTGTTCTGTCACGAGCTAACACGGGAGCCCGGCGGTCACCAGGCACTTGCATTGGCTCCAGGCACACACGCCCCTAGTGCCCAAAAGGCGAAACGATGTAAGGTAACGTTGTTTCGCCCAGCCGTGCCATTCTGCTGCAGTAAAACTGCGGTGGCTGGTCGGCAAGCGGTTAATAAATGATTGAACGGTACTGACTGGCGTATTCAAGGCTTTGGATATCTTTTTAGATCCTTTTCCATTTTTATAAAGTTCATTTCCTGGTTACGCAGGTCTTTTGACAGTTCTTTTCTGCTCCCCATGGCTCAGTGTCCAGCCTGCTCAGTGAATCCATGTGAGAGATAACAAACTCATTGACTTTTTATACACAGACACTAATTGTGATGTAAAAAGCCACAAATGTGGGAAATGAACCTTTAATTGTCATTGTACCCCGTGTGTGCCACCTGTGTGTGTCTATCGCAGCAGCAAACTGAAGTGTGAGCGAGTGCCTGTCAGACCAGGTACCCCCCCCCCCCCCAAAAAAGTGACAAATGCGTCAGTGGATGGGGGAGGGGGGGGGCGGTTAGGATGCAAATAAGTGTAATTTTCCCTTTTGGGTGAATTTCCGCTTTAACTCGCTCAGTCAACGCTGACTATTTTTAACCTTCACACTGCTGGAATTAGTACATAGATAAGAAGGCCGGTTATATTTACTTGTTTTACACTTGTTTATTTATTGTGTTCTTTTCTCTTTTTCTTTTACATTTCTTCAGTTGCCTCCTGGGTTCTGGCCCAGGAAAATGATGTCATATATCCCAGGAGGGGAGGAGGAGGAGCTTTCTTAGCTAAGCACACCTCCTGCCTGCATGCCTGAGCTAAGGGCAAATGGATTCCAGGAAGTAAATGCTACACGAATCATCTGCCCTTACGCAAGATGGCCGCAGCTAGAAATGCTAGGAGGGGTGATTTCTGTACAAAATAAGGCATGGAGACATGGATGGATGGAGACATGGATGGATGGAGACATGGATGGATGGATGGAGACATGGATGGATGGAGACATGGATGGATGGAGACATGAATGGATGGATGAAGACATGGATGGATGGATGGATGGAGACATGGATGGATGGAGACATGGATGCATGGATGGAGACATGGATGGATGGAGACATGGATGGATGGGTGGATGGATGGAGACATGGATGGATGGAGACATGGATGGATGGATGGAGACATGGATGGATGGATGGATGGAGACATGGATGGATGGAGACATGAATGGATGGATGGAGACATGGATGGATGGATGGATGGAGACATGGATGGATGGAGACATGGATGGATGGAGACATGGATGGATGTATGGATGGATGTATGGAGACATGGATGGATGGATGGATGGAGACATGGTTGGATGGAGACATGGATGGTTGGATGGAGACATGGATGGATGGATGGAGACATGGATGGATGGATGGATGGAGACATGGTTGGATGGAGACATGGATGGTTGGATGGAGACATGGATGGATGGATGGAGACATGGATGGATGGGTGGATGGATGGAGACATGGATGGAGACATGGATGGATGGATGGAGACATGGATGGATTGATAGATGGAGACATGGATGGATGGATGGAGACATGGATGGATGGGTGGATGGATGGAGACATGGATGGTGGATGGATGGAGACATGGATGGATGGATAGATGGAGACATGGATGGATGGATGGAGACATGGGTGGATGGATGGATGGATGGAGACATGGATGGATGGATAGATGGAGACATGGATGGATGGATGGATGGATGGAGACATGGATGGATGGATGGAGACATGGATGGATGGATGGAGACATGGATGGATGGAGACATGGATTGATGGATGGATGGATGGATGGAGACATGGATGGTGGATGGATGGAGACATGGATGGATGGATAGATGGAGACATGGATGGATGGATGGAGACATGGATGGATGGATGGATGGAGACATGGATGGAGACATGGATGGAGACATGGATGGATGGATGGAGACATGGATGGATGGATGGAGACATGGATGGATGGATGGATGAAGACATGGATAGATGGATGGATTCACCTGGTGATCCTGCCAATAAGTCTGTTGTTTTTCAAGTGTTAGCTGGAGTTTGGCTTCAATTTGTTAGTCAAGTTCTACATCTTCTAGAATGACAATCAGTGATGTCCTGTAATGCAGGGGCGCCCCCCCCCTAATCCTTGCATCTGGCCCCCTTATCTACATGCACGGTGTTGGACACATGAATTCACAGGCTTCAAAAAAGGGTTGGTTCGGGGTACCCACCCCCCAAAAAAAAATATACCACCAGCCACCACGGCTGACAATGCTGCTGTCCAAGGGTGTCTCTATTGCTCCTACAACAGGAAGTCTGTTACTGGCAGGACCACCAGGTAAATATATAAAAAAAAGAAAACAAATGCAGCCAACACATCTAAGGACTGATAAGCTGTAATATATGAATGTTTTGGGGGTTTAATGCGCCTTTAATAAACTCCCGGAGCCAAAGTCCTGCTTACCAGAAGATAATGGACGATTATTTCACCTCCTATAATTAAATATTAATATAAACCTACAAAGAATACAGAGAGATTTATTTCCTCCTAGAGATCGATATGGAAATACGAATAATACTCCGCAGTTCATTATTAACCCGAGGCGCTCGCCGTCATCACATCAGAGAGTGCCGTCCTTCTATTCAGACCCCCCCCTATACAGAACCTGATGGATACAATGTATAGAGAACCCGATACTTTGTGTCTCTGGTAGATTCTGGGTGGGGGAGGGGGGGGGGGTCCACTGACCTTCTCAGAGTGATCAGAATCCATGGAGGAGACGTGAATTCCAGTACAGGAAATGATGAGAATTCTTATTATTGGATCCTTAGGGTCTCTGATAACAATGTAACAAGATGGTTTCTCATTCCGACCTTTCATAATAGAATCAGAAATGCTGGAAATGAGGAACCTTCTCACATTTATCACCAATTACTTCTCCGGATGGTCCATGAAGAGGGAGCGGCTTGATATCTGCAGCCTGATGTGTGATTGCAGCCAGTTAGAGGTTTTGCGGTGGTGCTAACCATAAACTGAATGTATAAACTAGACTTCTCATTATTGATACATGATGTCATCAATGACAGAGATCTGATCCATTGACAATACAACTCGTTACATTGTTAGAAGGGAAGGAAGGGAGAGATATATTTTATTTCCATCCGTATTTTATGTCACTAAGATTCATTCATCCTCTATGGCTTCTCCTGAAATATTCCCAACCCTCTTCACATCAACCCCAGTGTTATACCCGCACACCACCGTGCCACCCAGAGTCCTCCGACCTCCGGCTGTATAGGGAGCATCAGAAATATTAGATGACTCTGGAAACTCACCAGCCATAGATTCATTGTCCTATCGCCAGGCATGGCTTACGCTCCACTCCATTGCACAGATCATGAGAATAAGCCCCCTCAGAAGTCCAGGTATAGGGAAAGTGGGTCTTCCCTTCCCAAGGTCACAAGGTGTAGTATGAGTATCAGTACATAGGTGTATGCTCATGGGGTCTCCAAATGAGATATCCAGTCCAGTAGTGGTGGGTGAGGAGCAGTTTGAGGATCGGTCTACCAAGGTACAGGGAACGTTCTGGAACCAACACCTGACTGACTTCACCGATCCCACTCAGCTGTGTTGATGTTGTTGTTGCGCTCCATGTCCTGGTGACACCTATTTGCCTAAACTCCTGTCCTGGTGTCACGGTCTTCTCCACTCCGTTCAACACTAAAATAAGAGAGTGAAGCTTTACTGGCCATTTCCATTGTTGACTTTTGCATGTGTTTGGTTTGAAAGGTCACTGGTTTGCATACGTTTTGCTTCTGGTTTGCATGTCAATGTTCTCCATGTTTGGCCTCTGAACACAATCCAGTGCGCCATTCCGAAAACCGGAGGGAGGAACCTGCAGGACGTAGTCAGAAGCTGTACCTTAAAATGGAACTACACGGCATCTGGTGCAGCATACACATGAGCGGAATTTCCAACAGAAAGAGACTGATGGGAGCTTTTCATAGTATATTCCAACCGTGTGTACGCCCCATCAGAAAAAACGCTCGTCTGTATGCTGTTCCGACGCACCAAAAACGATGCATGCTCTGAAGCAAGTACGAGACGGAAGCTATTGGCTACTGGCTACTGAACTTCCTTTTTCTACTCCCGTCGTACGTGTTGTACGTCACCGTGTTCTGGACGGTCGGAATTTGGTGTGACCATGTGTACGGTATGCAAGACAGCTTGAGCGGAATTCCGTTGGAAATCTGTTGGAAAAACCTTCAGAGTTTATTCCGACGGCAAAACCGGTCGTGTGTACAGGGCATGAGAAGCACCAACCAAAAACACTAGTTAATTCATTTTTACTATTCAAGGCAAACTCTCATATGCAACCATGTTTCCATCCATCCGTGTCTCCATCCATCCATGTTTCCATTCCTCCGTCCATCCATCCATATTTCCATCCATCCAAGTCTCCATCCATCCATATCTCCATCCATATCTCTATCCATCCATGTCTCTATCCATCCATCCATATCTCCATCCATCAATATCTCCATCCATCCATGTCTCCATCCATCTCTCCATCCACCCATCTCTCCATCCATCAATATCTCCAGCCATCCATGTCTCTATCCATCCATCCATGTCTCCATCCATCCATGTCTCTATTCATCCATCTCTCCATCCATCTGTCCATCCATGCATCCATCATCCATATCTCCATCCATCCATCCATCCATGTGTCCATCCATCCATGTCTCCATCCATCCATCCATGTCTCCATCCATCCATCCATATCTCCATCCATCCATATCTCCATCCATCCATATCTCCATCCATCTATGTCTCCATCCATCCATATCTCCATCCATTCATGTCTCTATCCATCCATCCATATCTCTATCCATCCATGTCTCTATCTATCCATCCATGTCTCCATGCTTTATTATGCTGAGAAATCATGTTGAAAAACTCCCCCCTAGTGTATCTGGTCGTGGCCATCTTGAGTAAGGGCCGATAATTAATGTAGGATTTACTTCCTGGAATCCATCTGCCCTTAGCTCAGGCATGCAGGCAGGAGGGTGTGCTTAGCTGAGAAAGCTCCTCCTCCCCTCCTGAAGACTCCTGGGATGTATGACATGATTTTCCTAGGCCTGAAAACCAGGAAGTAACTGAAGAAATGTAAAAAAAAGTTTAAAACAAGTAAATATAATCTCCCTTCCTATCTACTTACTAAAGCTGGCAGCATAAGGATTAAACTTAGCCAGTGTTGATTGAGAGAGTGAAGTTCCACTTTAATTTCTACACTTCGGACCTTTTCTGGAGATTTATTTGGTTTCTTCTCGAAAAGGCAGCAAACCAGAACAGAACAAACGGGCCGAATCACAATAACAATTCACACAATGCCAAGGATATTGATCTAGAGGGTTTTTAAAACATTTTAGAAATTTTAGATATCATATATATTGGGTGGAAACATGGATAGAGAAATAGTTACATAGTTGGTAATGCTGAATAAAGACACAAGCCCACCTGAGAGTCCAGCTTGAGGGGCTCTGGAGTGTTGAGGAGAAGACCAGGTTTTCAGTTTTCTCTGTGTTTGGAAATCCCGGATCGGGGTCCGGAGACTAAAGACTTCAAAAGCTCTTGGGTGGGACGGAGCCTTCAAATCTGTGTGCAGGTCTTCCTGGAGACCTGCAGATCCTGTGAGTGTGTAGGTGTGCATACTCGACTCGTTATAAGCAAAGACCTGGCCATAGGTGTAGACTCCATTTCCAGGAGGCAAATGGCTGCAGGGGGCATGTGCGTTTGTCCAGGTCTGTCCAGTGTGGCAGATGGATGCCAGGAGATCCCCTATTCGGAGGGTAGGACGTGGGCAAGAGCAAATAAAGGCTGAGAGCCAGGAGACCTCGGGGAGGCAGGAGCTGGGTGAGACAGTCTGAGGGTCCAAGCCAAAGCCAAAAGTCAGGGTTTGGGGCCTGGGCAGTGGCACTGCAGTAGTGTGATACCTGTACGGTTAGGGATGACTCCATTCTTGACTCTGAGTTCCATTTTTCTACACTTCACCACTACTACTGGGAGGAGAGTATGGGGCATTTGTAGGCCTATGTAGGAGCCCATGGTTCACGTAGGACAGAGCATCCTCCCCCTTCCTGGTTGTTCTTGTTCTTCACGGTTTTCTCTTCTGCCCCCCATTTATCTTTATCTTTGTTTCTTATTTTCTTTTATTTGATGGTCAATTCATGTTCAAGGACCTTTACTGATCTCCTTCCTCCGGCATACCCAGTTATCAAGTTTCTTCATTTTGTTTATTATCGCTCCCATGGTCTCCTACCTTTGTGTTCTAAAGGTGCAATTTCTTCTTTCTGTCTTTCCATTCATGTGTCCAATTACTATATTGGAAAAGCTTTAACTGGACATTGTATCTTTTCATGTTCTAAAAAATAATACCAAGCCATAAAGCTATTCTGGAAAAAAAAAATAGAGAGCCGGGTGGCTTGGTATTATGTTTTAGCTTTTGATGGTGAAGACCTCTGTATGGGCAACTGTTTTGTGGACTTTTGTTTGTGTAATAAAAGGGACCAGCGTTGCCATACATTTACGAACAGTTTGTAAAGTCCGTAAGTGTTGCATTTGTCCGTGAACGTCCATAATGTATATTCATGGACAATTGCAAAAATTACGGATTTTATAAACCGTTCGTAAATTTACTGACCCCCCCCCAACGTGAATTGGCAAGCCTGGAACCACAGTTCGGACTGGTGTGGTGTCACTAAAAAAGGCGATTAACACTCCCAGAATATCGTTTCAAACATTTTTATTATGTTTTCATAAGTTGTAAACAACAGATGTAAAGTAATATCATAAGAGGTTGTACAATATTTGAATGAACGTGAAATAATAATAATGAAGTTTCATTAGCAATAAACATTAAAACAAGATATAAGGTGAAGAAAAAAAAAAAAAAGATTATTAGATGATACAATGTTACTTGTGATATATATGACTGAAATTAGGATATACTTATTTTAGTAATAATATGAATAGTAGAAATAATTCTGTAGAATATTGTATCTGTGGTTTTGAGTAAAGGGTGTGAGTAAAATATATATGGGATGCTGAGTTAGGAATGGAACAGGGCAATCAGGAGGAATAGGTTAAGTTTTTAGTTTTTCCAGGGCCAAGTTCCTGCAAGTTGGCTTGGCATTATCTGGAAGCCTAATGCCCCGTACACACAGTCGGACATTGATCGGACATTCCGACAACAAAATCCTAGGATTTTTTCAGACGGATGTTGGCTCAAACTCGTCTTGCATACACACGGTCACACAAAGTTGTCGGAAAATCCGATTGTTCTGAACGCGGTGACGTAAAACACGTACTTCGGGACTATAAACGGGGCAATAGCCAATAGCTTTCATCTCTTTATTTATTCTGAGCATGCGTGGCGCTTTGTGCGTCGGATTTGTGTACACACGATCGGAATTTCCGACAACGGATTTTGTTGTCGGAAAATTTTATATCCTGCTCTCAAACTTTGTGTGTCGGAAAATCCGATGGAAAATGTCCGATGGAGCCCACACACGGTCGGAATGTCCGACAAACACGCTCCGATCGGACATTTTCCATCGGAAAATCCGACCGTGTGTACGGGGCATAAGTAGTATTTCAGATTGACCCGTAAGACTCTTATTATAGTAAAATAACCAGTGTTAAGAGAAGGAGAAACGTAGATAATGGTATGATAGAGATACATTGGGATGGGAAATGGGGTATGTCTCCAGAGGGGGTCAGTATGTCTCCAGAGGGGGTCAGTAGTCTCCAGAGGGGGTCAGTAGTCTCGGGGGGTAATAATGAAAGAATTAAGACATGTGAGAGATTATAAATCTTAAGCCCTTAAGGGAGTACTAAAGAGGTATCAAAGCCCGGTGGTAGGAAATGATCAATCCATGGTTTCCATAGGGCTTCAAATTTAGATATATTATCAAGATAGATAGCTTCTGTTTTGGCATGGATTATGGATTGGGTAACTCTTTGTTTGACTAATGATACATCAAGTGAATCTGTTTTCCAAGCTTTCGCTATGACCTGTTTTGCTGCTGTTGTTACAAAGAGCATGAGTTAAAATTGGCGGTTTGACAAGGCTTGTGATTTACTACTCAGGAGTACAATAGGTGCGTCAGGCAGTAATATAACTTTGAACATTGTGGAAAGAATATGAAATACTTCTGACCAAAAGGAACTGACAATATTACATTCCCACCAGATATGTACCTGAGTACCTGGAGTAGAGCAGCCATGAATACAATGGGAAGGATATTGTGGAGAGAATTTAGAAATTCTGGCAGGGACTAATGCCGCGTACAGACGAGCGCAATTTCCAACAGAGATAGTCCGATGGGAGCTTCTCATCGTATATTCCGACCGTGTGTATGCCCCATCGGACTTTTTCCGTCGAAAATTCAGACGACTTTGATAGAGAACATGTTTTATATTTTTCAGACGGAACAAATTCCTATCAGAAAAAAACACTCGTCTGTATGCTGTTCCAACACACCAAAAACGACGCATGGTCTGAAGCAAGTCGGAAGCTATTGGCTACTGGCTATTGAACTTCAGTTTTCTAGTCCCATCTTACGTGTTGTACGTCACCGCGTTGTGGACGGGCGGAATTTGGTGTGACCGTGTGTATGCAAGACAGCTTGAGCGGAATTCCGTTGGAACTCGGAAATACCTTCAGAGTTTATTCCAACGGCAAAACCGGTCGTATGTACAGGGCATAAGTACCATCTTGTGAGTACCTTATAATTGGTTTGTAGGGCCTCTACATTCGGGGAGGCAGACTTTGTTGTTTGCCAGATTTGAGACCAATTTATGTCTGCAGATTGTAGTTGGAGATCTTTTTCCCATTTGGTAGTATAGGTTGGGGGCGTAGAGGTAATGTGTTATAGTAATCGGGTATATAGGTTGGGAATGAGACCACATTTATGTGGATCAGATTTACAAGCTTGTTCGAATATAGTGAAGCTTGGTGATTTTGTATCAGAGGGTGCATTGTTGTGAAAAAAGTTTTTTATTTGAAGATATCTGAAAGTTTCTGTATGTGGGAGATCATAGTTTTCATGAAGATTAGGAAATGGTGTGATTAGTGAAGATTTATAGAGATGATGAGCGCAGGTCAAACCAGCTCTTGACCATGCCAATGGAATGAGTTTGGGGAGGACCAAGCCGGGTAGAATGAGGGATTACGGAGGAAGGAGAGAAGAGGATTGTGTCTAGATTGTAGGCCAAATCGGGTTTTTAACCTATCCCAGATGGATAGGCTGTGTTTGGTAATGGGATTCGTTATTGTTCGGCGTTGGGTTTAGCCAAAGAATATTTGCGATGGATAGAGGGTCGCAGTCGACCGATTCTACCGTTACCCATAGTGGGATTTCCGTCTTAGCATAGTATTTGGAAAGTTGTGATAATTAGGCTGCATAATAATATTTTGTAAAATATGGCACACCCAGACCGCCCTGAATTTTAGGAGCATATAGGATATGTTTAGGAATTCGAGGTTTTGTCTGTAAGGTTTGTATGTAAGGTTTTTTGCTGAACGATGCCTAAGAAGTGTGATGGTATAGATATAGGGAGTACTCGAAAAAGATATAAGAGTTTTGGGAGGATGGACATTTTTATCACTGTAATTCTTCCTAACCAGGCCAATGGTATGGTTGACCAACTATTGAGAAGTTTATTAAGCTGTGAAAGCATAGGTGGGTAATTTGTTGCATAGAGCTCCAAAGGGTTAGCTGTAAAGTTAATTCCCAAATAGGAGATAAACGTCGTAGACCAGGTGAATAGTAAATAGTGAAGAAGTTGGGTTTGGATGGCAGGCGTCGATGATATATTTAGAGCTTTGGATTTGTGAGGGTTTATAGAAAGGCCTGATACTTGTTTAAATTAAAAAAAGGAGGCTCAGAAAAGTTGGCGCTGAGCATAGGCGTGCGCAAGGGGTGTGCCAGTTGTGCCTGGGCACACCCTAATCCTGGGGTTGGCAACCTGTCAATGGTGGGCAGGTGACAGGTAAACCACAACCCTTCCTTGCCGACCCTCAGAACCTGGACAGGAGAAGTGGCGTGGGTGGAATTTAGTGGAACTGATCTGTATTTTCCTCCTGCAGCAGCTGAAATTAGGCTTCTCCTCTCCCTTTTGTCAACATTCAGTTGCCACAGGAGGAAAATATAGGGGATTGGTACTAATATATGCCACTCCCGCCACCCCTCATTTGCCTGTTCCTCTTCCTTCTGTTGCCCGGGTCTCCCATGTGCTCCCTTGCTCCCCCTTCCTCCCATTGTTTAAGGATGGAGAGCGGGGAAGAGGCTGGTAAATATGTCAAACACATATGGGTTGGAGCTTTGGGGTGCACACCCTAATGCAATAGGCTGCGCACACCCATGGCGCTGAGGTTACAGGTGAAGTAAGGAATATTAAGACATCATCTGCAAACAGACATAATTTATGTTGATAACCACCAAGTTCGAGTCCTTTTATGTTTGGGTTGGATCGAATGAGTTGGGCCAAGGGGTTCAATTGCCAATGCAAAGAGGAGAGGGGATAGGGGGCATCCCTGCCTGGTTCCTCTCCCAACCTTAGTAGGATCAGATTTAAAACCCGAATAGGAGATATATGCTTTCGGATGTTGATATAAGGCAGCTATCCATTTCAAGAAATGTGGTCCGAAACCCCATTGATAAAGAATTGAGTGTAGATAAGGCCATGATAATTAATAGAATGCCTTTTGTGTATCCAACAAGAGGAAGCAGGCAGGGATATGGCGTGGACGAGCTGCGTGGGCCACAAGTATAGCTCAACAAATATTATCACCAGCTTGTCTTGAGGAGATAAATCCTGTTTGATCGCTATGAATAAAGGTGCCAATAATTGGGTTAAGTCTGGAGGATAATATTTTGGCCGATATCTTAATATCGATATTGAGGATAGATATCGGTCTATAATTACACCAAGATGTGTCACCTGTATTGGGTTTAGGGATCATGGATATAGAAGCTGTAAGTGATTCTGTACCAAAATTATTAGTTCCCTGAGAAGGGAGTTAAAGGCTTCTACCATAAGGGGCGATAATAAAGATGCAAATCTTTTGTAGTAAGTTGCTGAAAGGCCATCTATGCCTGGACGTTTATGTGATTTGAGTGATTTTATAACTTGTTGTATTTCCAATTCAGTAATAGGTCTATCAAGAGTATCTAGATGAGATGGGGAAAGGGAGGGGAGGTGAATTGAAGATAGGAGTGAGGTCCGTTGAGAATGGTCCAAGGTGTGAGGGTCTTTGTATAATTCAGTTATTTTTTTTATGGCATTCTTTTTTTAGTGGATTACTGGTGTACGTATCTTTGTTCATTTTTAGACAAATAGGTTTAGGGGTATAGTTGGTCTTCCGCAATGCCGAGGCTAGGAAAGTGTTTGGTGTATTAACCTTCATATAAAAGGTGTGCTTGGATTTACGAAGTGTTTTTTCTGCTGATTCCGTCAGAAAGAGGTCCAGTTCTAGGCGTGCTTTGTCATAGATACGTTTATTCGGCTGTGTGGGTTTGGTCTGAAAGTCTACCGAAGCTTTGTAAAATGTGTCTTCAAGTTTTTTATGAAGTTTTTCTTTGTTATTTGCAGTAGAAAGAGGTGTGGCTAATACAAACCCCTCTAATGTAAGGTTTGAGAGCTTCCCAACGCATCAGTGGAATTGTTGGTGATAAGATAATCTTTTATGGCCGTTTCCAATCTCTGCTGGAATGAGGAATTTGCAAGTAAACGATCATTAATATACCAAGTACGATGATTGGATCGTGGAACAAGAGATGAGAAAGTTGTCATTACAACATTATGATCTGACCATCACATGGTATAATATGAGAGTCCATAATGAGTGCTGAAGTTGAAACTGTAACAAAAAGGTGTTCAATACGGGAGGAAAATTGCTTGTGGGGATGGGAATAATGAGTGTATTGTCGTTTTGTAGGATTGTGTTCCCGCCAAGTGTCTAAAAGAGAGTAGACATGTGTGCCGTCAATAAATTTGTTTCATTTCGTTTCGTTCCGTTCCGTTTCGTATTAGAATTAATTCGTATTTCGTAATTCGTGTCCGGAATTTTGTACAAAATACGAATTTTCGTTAGGTTCGTTAACTTATCGTAACAATTACGAATGTTCGTTATGATTAATTTATCATTATGAGGGGCTCCCACCATCCCTGTGCTGTGCTGACCTCCTGGGTTTTTAACTTTTAGGTTCGTTAACTTTTCGTAACAATTACGAATGTTCGTTAGGAATTTGGATCCGAAATTAGTAAACGAAATTTCGTATTTCGTACAAAATTCGGAAGCACAGCAATTTGTATTTTTCGGATCCTCCCGAATGTACGAATTTACGGAAATTCGTACGAAACTAATCTCACTTGTCTAAAAGAGAGTATTGGTGTAGGAGTCGTTGATATGAAGGTTTAGGAGTAGTGGTTGGGACTGGGGATTTGTCAAGGAATGGATATATTATTTGGTTGGAGTCACCGCCAATTATAAGGTGAACCTTGTTTATGTGTGTCAACCAATGAAAGCAAATGTGAGAGGAATGCCAAGGGGTTCTGGTTAGGTGCATAATAAGAGACGATCGTAGCATCATTATCTAATAGTGTTCCTGATAGGGTCAGGTATCTACCTTCTGGGTCTTTAAGTTTCTTTTTAATGGTAAATGGTGTTGTGCGGTGGAAAGCAATCAATACTCCCCCCTTTTTTTGTTGTGGCGGAATCAGTGAAAACTTGGGGATATCTGGGGCCAAAGTATTGGGGTGTCGATTGTTGTACAAAGTGAGTCTCCTGATGTCTCCTTATGAGCAGATAGTTTGGAAAAGAAGGTAAAAGCTGTAGTTCTTTTTGTAAGGAGAGTTGAGACCTTGTACATTGAGTGTTAATATATTTAAGGAAGACTTTGTAGATTATTGATAAGGATCAATAAAGGGCTGCTTAATATTATTCAATATATACTTCTCTGGAGAAAGGAATACTAAAGAGGAGAGGGATATTCGGCAAGGCAGGAGCAATAGAAGTGTATCAATGTAGATTGTACAACGAATATAATCACAGAAGAGAAATTGAATATTTAAGAGAAACTTATTAAAAGGAAAGAGTTGTAAAAAAAAAAAAAGGAAAGGAAAGGGCTCCCTATTGGAGCGAATATCCAGTGGGTGGTGAATAGACACCAACCAGTGGATACGAAACTGTCCAAGGAGTGTCCAAGTCTAAGTTGGGCACTCAAGGAATGAGTGGAGGTGCAGTGAGTTGTCTCCGGGACTACGACAGCCTGCGTGTTATTAAAGCGGAGGTCCACCTTAAAAAAACAAAAATACATAAACACGCTCCTTAAAATACATTAAAAAACATTTGAAAAAAAATGTATTTACCAGAAATGGCTGTTGCTAGGCAGATCGTCCTAATCTGCCACTTCCTACTCTGCGGTTCTTGTCCTCCCTCGCATTGTCTCCTGGGAAATGGGGCGCGATGTCTTCTGGGACATGTGTGTGTCCCAGTAGAGAGGCATCCATTCACAAAGCGGCACGTGACTGACGCATACGCAGCAGGAAACAGGCAGTGAAGCCGCAAGGCTCCACTGCCTGTTTCCCTTCGTCAGGATGGCGGCGCCGGCACCCAATCCGGTGGACGGATCCGCCTTGGGGAGGCCAACATCGCGGACTCACTGGACAGGTAAGTGCCCTTATTAAAAGTCAGCAGCTACAGTGTTTGTAGTTGCTGACTTAAAAAAAAAAAAAAAACGGCCGGACTTCCGCTTTAAGTAAAATTGTTGAACAAAGTAACATTGTCGACCAGCCGCCGCAGTTGTTCTGCGGCAGAATGGCACAGCTGGGCGAAATGACGTTATGTAACGTCACTTTGCCCTGTGGCCACTAGGGGGCACGTACTCGGGGAGGGGCGCACACCCCACCGCTCGCTCTCCGAGCCGATACAAGTGCCCGGTGGTCTCGATCACCGCCGATCGCTCGGGGCACACGGAGAACCCGGAACTGTGTGTGTAAACACACAGTTTCCGGTTCTCTGAGCAGGGAACTGACAGATCGTCTGTAAATACAGAGTATGAACAGCGATCTGTTAGTTTCCCTGCACAGTCCCCTCCCCCCTTCAGTTAGAACACAAACTAGGACACACATTAACGCCTTCACTGCCCCCTAGTTTTAACCCCTTCACTGCCAGTGATATTTTTACAGTAATCAATGCAGTTTTAATGGCACTGATCGCTGTATTAATGACAATGGTCCCAAAAATGTGTCAAAATTGTCCAACGTGTCCTCCATAATGTCGCAGTCTCGATAAAAATCGCAGATCACCGTAATTACTAGTAAAAAAAAAATTATTAATAAAAATGCCATAAGTCTATCCCCTATTTTGTAGACGCTATAACTTTTGCGCAAACCAATCAATATATAACCAATACAATTGCAATTGCAATTTTTTTTATCAAAAATATGTAGAAGAATACGTATCGGCCTAAACTGAGGAAAAAAAATGTTTTTTTTATATATTTTTGGGGGATATTTATTATAGCAAAAAGTAAAAAATAATACGTTTTTTCGAAATTGTCGCTATTTTTTTGTTTAGTGCGCAAAAAATAAAAACCTCAGAGGTGATCAAATACCACCAAAATAAAGCTCTATTTGTGGGGAAAAAAGGACGTCAGTTTTGTTTGGGAGCCACGTCGCACGACCGCGCAATTGTCAGTTAAAGTGACGCAGAGCCGAATCGCAAAGAGTGATCTGGTCTTTGGCCAGCCAAATGGTCCGGGGCTGAAGCGGTTAACATTACTGTGAAAATGTATATTATAATGCAAGGTGGAAGAATTCTCGAAGCATATTGAAGCTAAGGAAAATGGAAACAGTTAAAATAACTTGAGGTAATTCTAATAGAAATCCTATAATTGTGCAAGTATATAAAGCATGAAATCAAATAGGTTCAGACCTGCTTTCCCGATTTGAACAGTTATTACACAAAGCATTAGAGAATACCTGAGATGATATTACTGATACACGAACGCAGGAGATCCGTGAGGTAGGCAGACGCACATCTATACTAGAGCAGAGAGTGGATGAGATTGACATCTCTATCACAGCTCATACAGAGGAATTAGAATCCCTTAAAGAGGATTATTCTACACTTCAAACTCGACTGGAAGATTTTGAGAACAGGGCTAGACGATCGAATATACGCATTCGTGGCATTCCTGAAGAAATAGAGGACCTACAGTCAACTATTACAGCACTGTTTCAAGAACTTGCTCCTTCCATTCCAATAGAACGATTGGAAACAGATCGAATACGCAGAGCTTTATCTGCACATAAAGAAGATGGACCCCCTAGAGATAGAATAAGAAAAATGCATTATTTTTACACAAAAAGAACAAATAATGGAAGCTGCTAGAAACAAAGACTCTAGTTTTCCAGGGTCATAAATATATCGCAACTAACTCTCTTTAAAGTTCTTAAATATCACCAAATAACTTATCATTGGGGATTTTCTTTCTCCCTTCGCTTTACTTATAAAGGAACTTCTTATATGTGTAATTCCACATCTCTCTCACAGGCCCTGGTTATTCGAGACTCCCCAGCACCTCAAATATCTCAAGCCCCACTTAGTCCTCATAAAAGGAAGCACTTTGCTTCACCACCGCCTGAAGAAGATGACATCGCAGACAGATATTTATTCCATATGGGTGATATATAAGAATTCAGTCTTATTTCTTTTCCTTCTGCCCCCCCCCCCCCCTTTTTTTTCATGCTTTATATACTTGCACAATTATAGGATTTCTATTCTAATATTAGAATTACCTCAAGTTATTTTAACTGTTTCCATTTTCCTTAGCTTCAATATGCTTTGGGTTTAAACTGAATTCTTCCACCTTGCATTATAATATATATTTTCACAGTAATGTTAACCACTTCAGCCCGGACCATTTGGCTGGCCAAAGACCAGAGCACTCTTTGCGATTCGGCGCTGCGTCGCTTTAACTGACAATTGCGCGGTCGTGCGACGTGGCTCCCAAACAAAATTGGCATCCTTTTTTCCCTACAAATAGAGCTTTATTTTGGTGGTATTTGATCACCTCTGAGGTTTTTATTTTTTGCGCACTAAACAAAAAAAGAGCGACAATTTCGAAAAAAACATATTATTTTTTACTTTTTGCTATAATAAATATCCCCCAAAAATATATAACAAAAAATTTTTCTTCCTCAGTTTAGGCCGATATGTTTTCTTCTACATATTTTTGGTTAAAAAAATTGCAATAAGTGTATTGGTTATATATTGATTGGTTTGCGCAAAAGTTATAGCGTCTACAAAATAGGGGATAGTTTTATGGCATTTTTATTAATAATTTTTTTTTTACTAGTAATGATGGCGATCTGTGATTTTTATCATGACTGCGACATTATGGAGGACACGTCGGACAATTTTGACACATTTTTGGGACCATTGGCATTGATACAGCTGAAGCGGAAAGGAGAGGAGGAGAGAGCTGGGAAGAGGTGCGGGCTGTGCTCTCTCTCCCCCTCCTCCTCATAAGCTTGCACATAATTAAAGGGGGGGGTGCAATTTGGCATCTCTCCTCTTGGCACTGGATGATCTTGTCCCGTCGCTTATTGGGACTAATGAGGGCCCTGGATGCCACAGTTAGTTTTCAGTCCACATGGGGTCAGGCCTCGGGTGCTGTGGTGGTGGTGGGGCCAGTTGGGATAGGAGCATCTCTTGCATATGCATGGCCCGGCTGTCTCTTGTACTATACAGGACCAGGATGTCACACTGACAGCTAAGTAATACAGAGAGAGAACAGCTCTTCCAGAGTAATTATCTGACCTCAGAGTACAGAGCAGGAGGACAACTGCAGAAGTGACACTGCTGCTCCACTGATGACATGGGATGTGTCAGCTAGATGAGGATACAATATTGTGTATTTGTCATTCATCTTCATAGAATCTTCATCTCTTATAGATCTCGCTGCCATTTCTGAACTCTGTAAACCTTTACTTTCCAACAAGTTTTGTATAATATAAGTAGCAAAATATAAAAACGGATCATTTCATTGGTTGCTATGGGATTTTACACTTATATCCCACAATTCTAAAACTGACAAACCAACAGGCCTTAGTGTCACAGCAATCTGCTTCACCTCTGCCACACCTTTCCCAGCAGAGACAATCTATACTTCCTCCATACACAGACATTAATTATCAACCGGAGTCCAATTAGCATCTGACGTCAATGAGCGGACTCTGGACCTGAGCGCAGCTTAAAATGAAAATCCCAGGAAATCGAATCATTTCTGAGTGAGGAGTCAGAGAGGAGCCATGAGGGGGATTCTGTCCATCTGTGTGACCTGCGGACTTCTACTGGCTTATGTAGGAGGTAAGATGGGTCCTCCAAATCTATTACCAGACATGGTGGTGGTGTTGGGGGGTGGGATTCTGATGCGGATAGGGCATTGCTGGTCATTATTAATATCACTGCTGATGTAGACAGGGACAACGCCTTGATATGAAGAATTGTTCCTGCCAATGGCAACACTTAGAGGGAATTAGTTGTTATTTTACATTGTTGGATCTCTTAGATGAGCCTTTCCCAACGACGGTTCTCCTGTTTTCTGCTTCTTAAATAGACTACCACTGACCAACAAATACTTTTTCGGGAGCATTGCCACTGATCACCAATGTAAGGGACATTCTTCTCACTGATCACCAATGTAAGGGACATTCTTCCCACTGATCACCAATGTAAGGGACATTCTTCTCACTGATCACCAATGTAAGGAACATTCTTCCCACTGATCACCAATGTAAGGAACATTCTTCTCACTGATCACCAATGTAAGGAACATTCTTCTCACTGATCACCACTGTAAGGAACATTCTTCTCACTGATCACCAATGTAAGGGACATTCTTCTCACTGATCACCAATGTAAGGAACATTCTTCTCACTGATCACCAATGTAAGGGACATTCTTCTCACTGATCACCAATGTAAGGGACATTCTTCTCACTGATCACCAATGTAAGGAACATTCTTCCCACTGATCACCAATGTAAGGAACATTCTTCTCACTGATCACCAATGTAAGGAACATTCTTCTCACTGATCACCACTGTAAGGAACATTCTTCTCACTGATCACCAATGTAAGGGACATTCTTCTCACTGATCACCAATGTAAGGAACATTCTTCTCACTGATCACCAATGTAAGGAACATTCTTCTCACTGATCAACAATGTAAGGAACATTCTTCCCACTGATCACCAATGTAAGGAACATTCTTCTCACTGATCACCAATGTAAGGGACATTCTTCTCACTGATCACCAATGTAAGGAACATTCTTCCCACTGATCACCATTGTAAGGAACATTCTTCCTACTGATCACCATAAAAGGAGTCACTTTTCTAGTAACCATCAATTTAAACTAGCAGTACAATCTCATTGTTGGCATTACAAATATTTAATTAATTTTATTAATATTACTGAAAATAATTTTGTTGTGTAGAGTCGCCCCGGGTGTCAAATACGCCAAATCTGTCACATTTCTCATTCTGTTATTTATTCCTCAACCTACAATGAACTGTTCGTACTTATATCTGGTGAGCTGTAGATATATATATTTATAATATAATGATTATTAGCTTTATTAATGTTCTCTTATGTAAAGTGTTCCTTTTTGTTACAAAGGTAGAGAGAGGCTGTAGATTGATTGGAAACATGAGGTGGAGGAGCGTCACTCACGGTGAATTGGCCTTTAATATCCTGGATCTCCTATAGATATAAATTATTTGGCTATTGAGTGCGCTCCGTGGAGGTCTTCTATAGGGTACTATTTACAAACAGAAGGAAAAAAAAAACAACAGAAAATAAACAAACCAACAAAAACAAACAATAAACAGAAAAAAAAACCTTTATCCCCAAAACAAGTAAAAGGTTTGTACTTGATATGTTTCTGGGGTCTCAGGAAGGTTCCAGTGAGGAAAATGTTACATTTTGTCTAGATCAGCGGTCTCCAAACTGTGGCCCGCCGTGGGGGCGGATGTGGCCCTTTGCTTGCATTTATCCGGCCCTTGGGGCACTATTCCTCCCACTAATAACAATGATGGGGCACTATTCCTCCCACTGACACCAATGATGGGGCACTATTCCTCCCACTAATACCAATGATGGGCCACTATTCCTTCACATACATGAGAAACTATTCCTTCCACTAATACCAACAATGGAGCACTATTCCTCTCACTGATACCAATAATGAGGCACTATTCCTCCCACTGATACCAATGATGGGGCACTATTCCTCTCACTGATACCAATGATGGGGCACTATTCCTCCCACTGATACCAATGATGGGGCACTATTCCTCCCACTGATACCAATGATGGGGCACTATTTCTCCCACTAATAGCAATGATGGGGCACTATTCCTCTCACTAATACCAATAATGGTGCACTATTCCTCCCATTGATACCAATGAGGCTGCACTATTTCTCCCAGTGACACCAATGATGGGGCATTATTCCTCTCAGTGACACCAATGATGGGGCATTATTCTTCCCAGTGACACCAACCAAAGGGGACTCTATTCCTCCCACTGATACCAATGATGGGGCACTATTCCTCCCACTGACACCAATGATGGTGCACTATTCTTCCCACTGATACTATTGAGGCTGCACTATTTCTCCCAATGACACCAATGATGGGGCACTATTCCACCCATTGATACCAAAGATAGGGCACTATTCCTCCTCACACTGACCAACATGTTTGGAGAATTGTACACTCCCACCAATGCCGGGACATTTTCTACTTCCATTGGCCTCAGTCTGCCCCCTTCTATTCTGAAGCACAGTAAATTGGCCCTTTGTTTGGAGACTCCTGGTTTAGATGGTGGAAGAGATGTTTATGGCGTTGATGCTAAAAGAAGTCATTTGTAATTGTAGAGCTCTATATTTAACTACAAATCCCAGGACTCCCCACCACTTAGACGTTTGGGATGCTGGGATATGTAGTTCCTTAACTGCTGGAGATCTACAAGCCGAGCAGGTCTGGTCTATAGGGCGGTGTGACTGACTACATAGATAGGAGGAAATAAACATCATTTTCCATTAATATTTCTTGTCTTTTGTTCCAGCCACCACTATTGTGCCTACATCCACCATTAGTAGTATTGTTACTACAGACTCAAATTCTACATCTAACGCAAATACCACCTCCTCTGTATCTACCACATCAACTACTACCACATCAACTACTACCACATCAACTACTACCACCACCACTGTATCTGCCCCAACAAGCAATAATGCTACAAACAACAATGTGACCACACCTCCAGGTGTTAGTGGAAACACAACAGAAGAGGACACCACCAGCTTCAGCACTCAGGATACAAGCAGCTCAAATGATACAGGAATCACAAGCAACCCAAATGTTACCATGCCGAGCCCAGACACCACAGAGGTGGCAGTGACCACAACAACAGCCAGTGAGTATAAAATACTAGAGTTGTGTTTATTTCTCTTTACCAGGTAGAGCTTATTGAGATCCAGAGGTGACCCAGGACTTGCTGAGCTCCAGAGGTGACCCAGGACTTGCTGAGCTCCAGAGGTGACCCAGGACTTGCTGAGCTCCAGAGGTGACCCAGGACTTGCTGAGCTCCAGAGGTGACCCAGGACTTTACTAAGCTCTACTGGTGAGCTGGGACTCACAGAGCCCAAGAGGTGGTCAAGGACTCGCTGAGCTCCAGAGGTGACCCTGGTCTCGCTGAGCTCCAGAGGTGGCCCAGGACTCGTTGAGCTCCAGAAGTGACCCAGGACTCGCTGAGCTCCTGAAGTGACCCAGGACTCGCTGAGCTCGAGAGGTGACCCAGGACTCGCTGAGCTCGAGAGGTGACCCAGGATTCGCTGAGCTCCAGAGGTGACCCAGGATTCGCTGAGCTCCAGAGGTGACCCAGGACTCGCTGAGTTCCAGAGGTGACCCAGGACTCGCTGAGCTCCAGAGGTGACCCAGAACTCGCTGAGCTCTAGAGGTGACCCAGGACTCGCTGAGCTCTAGAGGTGACCCAGGACTCGCTGAGCTCCAGAGGTGACCCAGGATTCGCTGAGTTCCAGAGGTGATCCAGGACTCACTAAAATCCAAAGGTGTCCCAGGACTCACTGAGCTCCTGGGGTGACCCAGGACTCGCTGAGCTCCAGAGGTGACCCAGGACTCATTGAGCTCCAGAGGTGACTCAGGACTCCTTGAGCTCCAGAGGTGGTCCAGGACTCACTAAACTCCAGAGGTGACCCAGGACTCACTGAGCTCCAGAGGTGACCCGAGACCAATTAATACAAGAAAATCACTAGAGGAAGCACTCAGCACCAAGCAGGAGGGACAGGCAAGGCTTTCATTCAAAGGTACTTTACTTTGATAGAAAGAATTATATGACATGTTTTGGGGGCATTTTTTTCCTTCATCGGGGCTTTTATACATTGAAACTTTCACACGGATTTTCATCCATTCTAAACTCCATGACAGGCGTATTTATTAAGAAATGTCACATTTCAGGGAGCAAACTGCTAGAAAGGACAGATAGAGCAGCAATGTTGGTGGCCAAACGTACTGCTGCCACGTGACCTATCGACTCCGGTAGTGTGAGATTCAATGACAGGTCCACTTTAAGAGCAGAGCTTAGTCATCTGTATAACGTTTGTTGATGGCTGAGTTTTGGAGAACCAATCAGAGGTGACATTTTGTAGTTTTGTTTTTCCCCGTGTGTTAATAAAATGAATTTGTATCAAACAATCTGTAACAATTACCTATTGGCGATGCCGAATGAGAAATTATGTGTGAAATTGTCCAAAAAAAAATTGTAACAAATGATCTACAATGTTGCAGTGATTATAGTTTATATTTATGAGTCCAGCGCCACCTACTGCTGGCCACATGAATGCGCTTATTCTGTGCGACCAAAATATATGAAATCTTTTCAATTACATGGAATGCAAACTGCAACATTTCTGCAAAATGTGGCAAAGAGGGAATTTCTTATTTCTGACGTACGGGCCGCACTGCGATTCGTTATTTATTTGGCACAGTAGTATAAATGAAACAACCTGCGCTATTATAATGGTGCACCGCTGATAGCTTATAGGGCCCTCTGTATCTTTTAACCTGTTATGGACCGTCCCATGCAGATATACTGCGGCAGAGCGGCCCTCCTGCGCAAAATCACTTACCTGTACGGGATTTCATGGACTCGGTTTGGGGACTTGTAAACAAGGCAGACCACCGTTCTGTGAGAGGGGAAGATGGCGATCCTGTGTTTCTGCTAAGCAGGAACACGGATCTCTGCCTTCCCCCAGTCAAAGCCCCTCCCCCACAGATAGAAACCACCCCCTAGGAGCATATTTAACCCTTTGATTGCCTCTGATGTTAACCCCTTCCCTGCCAGTGTAATTAATACAGTGCATTTTGTTTTTTAGCACTGATCACTGTATTAGCGTAACTGGTCCTCAAAAAGTGTCACTTTGTGTCCAATTTGTCCGCTGCGATGTTGCTGTCCCGCTAAAAATTGCCGATAGTCATTGCTAGTAAAAGAAAAAACGAAAAAAAAAAAATTCAATAAAAATATTCCATTGTTGTAGACGGTATAACTTTTGCGCAAACCAATCAATAGACACTTATTGGGATTTTTTTTACAAAAAAAATGTAGCAGAATACACATTGGCCTAAATTCATGAAGAAATTCTTTTTTTTTCTATTTTTTTATTGGATGTGTTTTATAGTAGAAAGTAAAAAATATTGTTTTTTTATTAAAAATTGTCGGCCTTTTTTCGTTTATAGCGCAAAAAATAAAAAACACAGAGGTGATCAAATACCACCAAAAGAAAGCTCTATTTGTGGGAAAAAAAGGACATAAATGTTATTTGGGTACAACGTCGCACGACCGCGCAATTCTCAGTTAAAATAACGCAGTGCCGTCGTATTGCAAAAAATGGCCTGGTCATGAAGGGGGGGGGGGTAAATCTTACGGAGCTGAAGTGGTTAAAGACGGTGGACCTGATAAACTCGTAATTGTGCAAAGAGAGAAACAGGGAAATGATGGGTCAAAATTGTTGCAAAAAAATAAATAGAAAATATAAATAAAGTTGTTTATTATGTTGCAGTGATTAGAGTTTATAATGGCGCTCTGGCGCCACCTATTGTTAGGAAAACTAATGAGATTTTTCTGTGCGTCCAAAGAACATCCACCCAATTTTATGGCGCGTAAAAAACTGCAACATTTGGCACGCATAATAAATGGAACAGGAACTTCCATTGTGAATCTTTGTTTATTTGTCTCACTAATATAAATGTAACAACCTTCACTATTATAATGCTGCCCCATGGAGAGTTTATAGGACCCTCTGTATTTTTTAACCACTTCAGCCCCAGGCCAATTCTGACACTTCTCACATGAATGTAAAAATCTACAGTTTTTTTTTTTTGCTAGAAAATTACTTAGAACCCCCGAATATTGTATACTTTTTATGCAGAGGCCCTAGAGAATAAAATGGTGGATGTTGCAATTTTTTGGTCACATGGTATTTGTGCAGCAGTTTTTTCAAATGCAATTGTTTAAGGAAAAAGTACACTTTGGTGAATTTTAACACACAAAAAACACAATATATTGGCCAATTGTGTGGTACAATGTAAAAGATGATGTTATGTCGAGTAAAAAGACATTTAACATCACACATTCCTGGAACAGCACCAAACTATGGCTCTGAAAACTCTTCATAGGGAACAAATTATCTCACAAAAGTAAGTACACCCCTCAGTGACATTTGTGTAAATCTTTTCTTCTCTCTTTTCATGTGACAACACTGAAGAAATGACACTTGTCTACAATGTAAAGTAGTGAGTGTACAGCTTGTATAACAGTGTAAATTTGCTGTCCCCTCAAAATAACTCAACACACAGCCATTAATGTCTAAACCGCTGGCAACAAAAGTCGGTACACCCCTAAGTGAAAATCTCCAAATTGGGCCCAAGGTGTCAATATTTTGTGTGGCCGCCATTATTTTCCAGCACTACCTTAACCCTCTTGGGCATGGAGGTCACCAGAGCTTCACAGGTTGTCACTGGAGTCCTCTTCCCCTCCCCCATGATGACATCACAGAGCTGGTGGATGTTAGAGACCTTGCGCTCCTCCACCTTCCGTTTGAGAATGTCCCACAGATGATCAATAGGGTTTAGGTCTGGAGACATGCTTGGCCAGTCCATCACCTTTACCCTCAGCTTCTTTAGCAAGGCAGTGGTGGTCTTGGAGGTGTGTTTGGGGTGGTTATCATGTTGGAATACTGCCCTGCGGTCCAGTCTCTGAAGGGAGGGGATCATGCTCTGCTTCAGTATGTCACAGTACATGTTGGCATTCATGGTTCCCTCAATGATCTGTAGCCCCCCAGTGCCGGCAGCACTCATGTAGCCCCAGACCATGACACTCCCACCACCATGCTTGACTGTAGACAAGACACACTTGTCTTTGTCCTCCTCACCTGGTTGCCCCCACACACGCTTGTCACCATCTGAACCAAATACGTTTATCTTGGTCTCATCAGCCTCTAGGATTGCTTTTACTTTGTACAGCATCACAAGCAGGAAAAAGCAATACCGCGGTTGTGATCGCATCTGCAGCTATGCCCCCCCCCGTATAACCCCTTCAACCAGAAGACGTATGGGTACACCCTTTTGGGGGAAGGGGTTAGAGATGGTGGACCTGATAAACTATTACACCTGAGCAATTTGTAGCTCAAAGCTCCAAGACACTCAACAAACAAAATCCCATTCATTTCAATGTCCCCTGTTCACATCTGAGTGCCAGTGGCGGCCCGTCCATCAGGGGCATACTGGCCCCCCCATCCATGCGTTTGGTCCCCTAATCTACATGCAGGACGCTGAACGCATTGGATTTCAATGTTTTTATTTTTATTTTTAGAACCATGTGATTGGCTTCAAAAAAAGGTGGGCTCGAAGCGCGCAGAGCACTGCGCTCCTAGCCCACCCACTTGTGTGGCATTAGCAAATAAATATTCGCTAATATCTTTCTGTTTCTCCTCCCGGCCAATCAAGAATCGGCTTCTGAGACCCCATTGGCTGGGAGTCCGAAGACCTGATTGGCTGGGAGGAGAAGATGAAGGGGGAACACGGAGGACATGGAAGGGGGAAGCCACCGCCAATGGATTCAAGCACGGGGGAGAGCCGCTCTCCTCCCCTCTGCTCTGCCCGGCTCAGTTTATTCCCCACCAGCAGCAGGCACCCCCACTCCTCACACCTTCCCTGTGTGTCTGCGGAGCTGTGAGCTGCACAGGGTAAGTGAGCCAGTGACTGGGGGGGTCTGGTGCGTGGTGGAGGGCTGGAGCAACGGCGGGTCTATTGTCAGGCCTGTCTGCTGCCCCCCCTTCAACATCGCTGGGTAAAGACAGGCTCAGGTAAGTTTTTGGGGGCTGAGGGGGGAGCTGCACACAGAAGGCTTTTTATCTTAACGCATAGAATGCACCTTCTGTCTTTAAAGTGATTGTAAACTATCACCTTGCAAAACAATCTATTCAGTTTAAAACTGAAATAAAGGGGCAAAACATTTTTGTATAAATATAAAAAAATTATAATTAGTTTTTTTCCTTTGTTATAAGTGATCACATTCCCTCTGTTCTCAGCTGCATAAGAGCTGGGGGAGGAGAAGCAGCAGCACACTGAGCTTCCCAGTGAATGGCTGTGCGGGAGGGGGGGGTGTCAGGACAAGTCTGATCATTGGAGGAGAGCAGCCTGAGTTCCCAGCATAGCTAGAGAACTGACCACACTGTGCTCTCGTGCTTAGTGTGGTCAGTTTCTAATAGGAAAGCAGAGGGACTGGCAGGGATTTTGCACAAAGGAAGCAATACAAAGAGAAGAGGAGACTTCTTCATACCAGGACATGGTATAGCCACCACATATCAGGAATATGAAATGCTGGGGTAGCAAACACTTTCATTTTATATTTTTTAAATATTTCTAGACACTGGTAGACTAATTCATAATAAACATGGGGGGGGGGGGTCACCAGATGACTTCTTCCGGGCATTGTTACATTGTTTCTGAGATTGTTACTTTGTATTAATCGGGTCCATGTTTTCTGCACACAGATCCCATGTCATGCTCATCTAACCCCTGTGGGGACGTTCAGTGTGTTCAGCTCTCCAATGACTACGTCTGCCGCTGCCCGCTGGGCTTTGCTTTTATCAACTCGACATTGTCGTGCCATCAAGGTAAGATTGTCAGACTATCAAACGATCAGATTTCTCACATTCCCAGCCAATATGACCTCACAATATGGAGGGGCAACTGACTTCAAGCCGAGTTCCACCCATTTAAAAGTCGTCAGCTACAAAAATTGTAGCTGCTGACTCACCTGTCCAGCGATGCGGGCGCACGAAGCCCCACTCCTCTCCCCCTCCTCTCCGTCGGCATTCTAACTGTGGGTGCCCGGCTGTGGCTTCACAGCCGAGTGCGCACTGCGCATGCGCGAGCTGCGCTGTGCGCTGTGATTGGTCGGGCAATCTTCTAGGACCTGTGACGTGTCTCAGAAGATTGCAGGGAGGGAGGGGGGAGAGGTGATCTTCCTTCCGGCGCCAGGGGAGGTAATGGGAGCTGGGTGCCTCTAAAAACAGGGTACCCGCCCCCCCCCCCCCCAAAAAAAAATGACATGCCAAATGTGGCACATCAGAGGGTCACCAACACTTAAAGCGGAAGTTCCATTTTTGGGTGGAACTCCGCTGTAAAGAAAGTTTTTCTTTTCCTTTATTCCTAACTGTGGAGCTGCTGCTGAAAACTGTGTATCTGGATTCCATCACTGAGCCGTGGGATGGCTCATAAGCGTGTTTAGACTCAGTCTCACAGCTGAGTCGCACGCTCTGAGGTGAGCGGCTGTCCCCGGGGGGTCACTGGATGGCACTTGAGCATGGAATTCTGAGCACTAAGATTAATGCACGCACGTTGGATTTTTTATGAACTGTTTTTATGGACTTTATGTGCATTTCTTTCATAAATTGGACTTTAATAATCACGTATCACATCTTGGATTTGATATTCACACTCATTGTGTGGCACTTGGCACTTTGTTGTATTTTTTGCACTTATCACTGTGATATTATTTATATATTTTTTACACCGTAAATTTCAGATTATATAAATAATTTTTCATTCATTATATATACAGATAGTTGTTTAATCATCGCTACTCTTATTCTAATGGTATACATCTAGTATATTATTTACACATTGCACCTTATAATCACTTTTTTTTATATATATATATCCTTTGTGCCTTGCTGTGGCTGGATAAGCCGCTTATGCGTATTTTCATACCTCATATGCATTAATAATCTCCAGATTGACATTTTCACCTTAGCGTAGCGTATCTGTTGTATACCCCGCTAATGATTACTGTATCTACAGCTCATGATACATTAATGTGGAGGTCGTGGGAAGAAAGCTCCTTACACTTGTGGTCATTGGGAAGAATTCTCCCAACAGATAGCTAAAAAGATGAATGGTGTCAGTGGGAACTTATCTGAGAGGCAGGAATTGCTCATTGCTCAAGGAAACCCTAACAACCTTTGGAGGAACCCTAGGTATCCATGGAACTCTGGTTGAGAAACCCTGCTCTACATTGCGGGGTCCTCACTCCCTTACATTGTGCATTCATTCCTCCTCCTCACCTCCCATAATTGAGCAAATCTGAACTGGGGGAATAAACAATCCCCAAACCAGAGATGTACAAATGATTTTCTTTTACAGAACATAAAACTTGAATATCTAATTTGGTTTGGTTGTAGGCGACGCTTTCTATGGTGAGGTGACAATTACCGGTGTAGAATTCAGTTCAGACCCAACATCTCCACAATACGCAGCTGTCTATAAAGACGTGATAAACAATGTGAGTATTTATTAATGCTATTTTGTTATATAATGTTATATCACCATTATGCCGGTGTCTTCCTACATTGGGTTACCTCTGTGTACTGTGACCCTGGACTGTGCCGGTACCTCTGTGTACTGTGACCCCGGAATGTGCCGGTACCTCTGTGTACTGTGACCCCGGACTGTGCCGGTACCTCTGTGTACTGTGACCCCGGACTGTGCCGGTACCTCTGTGTACTGTGACCCCGGACTGTGCCGGTACTTCTGTGTACTGTGACCCCAGACTGTGCCGATACCTCTGTGTACTGTGACCCTGGACTGTGCCAGTACCTCTGTGTACTGTGACCCCGGACTGTGCCGGAACCTCTGTGTACTGTGACCCTGGACTGTGCCGGTAACTCTGTGTACTGTGACCCCGGACTGTGCCGGTACCTCTGTGTACTGTGACCCTGGACTGTGGCGGTACCTCTGTGTACTGTGACCCTGGACTGTGCCGGTAACTCTGTGTACTGTGACCCCGGACTGTGCCGGTACCTCTGTGTACTGTGACCCCGGACTGTGCCGGTACCTCTGTGTACTGTGACCCCGGACTGTGCCGGTACCTCTGTGTACTGTGACCCTGGACTGTGCCGGTACCTCTGTGTACTGTGACCCCGGACTGTGCCGGTACCTCTGTGTACTGTGACCCTGGACTGTGCCGGTACCTCTGTGTACTGTGACCTTGGACTGTGCCGGTACCTCTGTGTACTGTGACCCCGGACTGTGCCGGTACCTCTGTGTACTGTGACCCTGGACTGTGCCGGTACCTCTGTGTACTGTGACCCTGGACTGTGCCGGTACCTCTCTGTACTGTGACCCTGGACTGTGCCGGTACCTCTGTGTACTGTGACCCTGGACTGTGCCGGTACCTCTGTGTACTGTGACCTTGGACTGTGCCGGTACCTCTGTGTACTGTGACCCTGGACTGTGCCGGTACCTCTGTGTACTGTGACCCTGGACTGTGCCGGTACCTCTGTGTACTGTGACCCCAGACTGTGCCGATACCTCTGTGTACTGTGACCCTAGACTGTGCCGGTACCTCTGTGTACTGTGACCTTGGACTGTGCCGGTACCTCTGTGTACTGTGACCCTGGACTGTGCCGGTACCTCTGTGTACTGTGACCCTGGACTGTGCTGGTACTTCTGTGTACTGTGACCCTGGACTGTGCCGGTACCTCTGTGTACTGTGACTCTGGACTGTGCCGGTACCTCTGTGTACTGTGACCCTAGACTGTGCCGGTACCTCTGTGTACTGTGACCCTGGACTGTGCCGGTACCTCTGTGTACTGTGACTCTGGACTGTGCCGGTACCTCTGTGTACTGTGACCCTGGACTGTGCCGGTACCTCTGTGTACTGTGACCCTGGACTGTGCCGGTACCTCTGTGTACTGTGACCCTGGACTGTGCCGGTACCTCTGTGTACTGTGACCCTGGACTGTGCCGGTACCTCTCTGTACTGTGACCCTGGACTGTGCCGGTACCTCTGTGTACTGTGACCCTGGACTGTGCCGGTACCTCTGTGTACTGTGACCTTGGACTGTGCCGGTACCTCTGTGTACTGTGACCCTGGACTGTGCCGGTACCTCTGTGTACTGTGACCCTGGACTGTGCTGGTACCTCTGTGTACTGTGACCCCAGACTGTGCCGATACCTCTGTGTACTGTGACCCTAGACTGTGCCGGTACCTCTGTGTACTGTGACCTTGGACTGTGCCGGTACCTCTGTGTACTGTGACCCTGGACTGTGCCGGTACCTCTGTGTACTGTGACCCTGGACTGTGCCGGTACTTCTGTGTACTGTGACCCTGGACTGTGCCGGTACCTCTGTGTACTGTGACTCTGGACTGTGCCGGTACCTCTGTGTACTGTGACCCTGGACTGTGCCGGTACCTCTGTGTACTGTGACCCTGGACTGTGCCGGTACCTCTGTGTACTGTGACCCTGGACTGTGCCGGTACCTCTGTGTACTGTGACCCTAGACTGTGCCGGTACCTCTGTGTACTGTGACCCTGGACTGTGCCGGTACCTCTGTGTACTGTGACCCTGCACACTGTCACCCTGTAGTGATGTTCTGACTCTCTATACTGAAATCTTTCTGTTTCCTCTCCAGTTTCGGGAATGTTTTGTGAACTTCACCACTTACCTGAATACGGCAATCCTGGAAATAAGGTGAGTGTGGACTTCTCCTCAATCCTCTCTGATCTGTACAGGATGGATATTAGAGGATGATAGAACACCGAGGACTGTATAGAGAGGACAGAAGTACTAGAGTACTGAGGGTGGTTATTAGGAGAGAGCGAGCCCAATGTGTGGGTGTTTATTGGGGAGCTTGGGTATACAGGAGGGATGACAGGGCACAGCACAGAGAGATAGCCCACAGGGCAGCAATATGGTACAGCATGGGAGTCCACCAAGCAGTAATATGGTACAGCAAGGATCAGCAGTTTAGTTCAGTGGCAGGGCAGCAATATGACATAATATAGGGGAGGTGATCCTCAGAGCAGTCATATGGTACAGCAAGGATTAACAGTCCACAGGTCAGCAATAGGGCACAGCACAGTCCATTCAGTAGCAATAGTGCACATCAAAGGGGAAATGCAGGAAGGATCAGAACTCACACTGAAGATGCCCGATGTTCCCGTGTAGCTGGAGACATGGTCTGCTTGACAGAAGGCTTGACCAGGATGGTCTATGGAAGCAGGTCCCCAGGCAGGCACATACTGGATCCTAAGAGAGACAGGCACATGCATCTGCTTTTGTTGGATTGGGTAGATCTGATGTATATTATTTAAATTAGCAAAAAAAAATACCCAGATTTCGCCCATCCACATATCTCTGACACATTCCATACATCTGTGACATCATCCATATATCTTTTGACACCATCCATATATTACTGACACTATATATATACATACACAGTCATGGCCAAAATTGTTGGCACTCCAGAAATTTTTCCAGAAAATCAAGCATTTCTCACAGAAAAGTATTGCAGTAACACATGTTTTGCTATACACATGTTTATTCCATTTGTGTGTATTGGAACAAAACAAAAAAATGGAGGGAAAAAAAGCAAACTGGACATAATGTCACACAAAACTCCAAAAATGGGCTGGTCAAAATTCTTGGCACCCTTAACTTAATATTTGGTTGCACACCCTTTGGAAAAAATAACTGAAATCAGTCGCTTCCTATAACCATCAATAAGCTTCTTACACCTCTCACCCGGAATTTTGGACCACTCTTCCTTTGCAAACTGCTCCAGGTCTCTCTTATTGGAAGGGGCCTTTTCCCAACAGCAATTTTAAGATCTCTCCACATGTGTTCAATGGGATTTAGATCTGGACTCATTGCTGGCCAGCTCTTTGCTGAGATCTATTTCTGGGTGCTTTTTGACGTATGTTTGGGGTCATTGTCCTGCTGGAAGACCCAGGATCTCGGACGCAAACCCAGCTTTCTGACACTGGGCTCTACAGTGCGACCCAAAATCCTTTGGTAATCCTCAGATTTCACGATGCCTTGCACACATTCAAGGCAACCAGTGCCAGAGGCAGCAAAACAACCCCAAACATCTTTGAACCTAGACCATATTTCACTGTAGGTACTGTGTTCTTTTCTTTGTAGGCCTCATTCCGTATTCAGTAAACAGTAGAATGATGTGGTTTACCAAAAAGCTCTGTCTTGGTCTCATCTGTCCACAAGACGTTTTCAAAGAAGGATTTTGGCTTACGCAAGTACATTTTGGAAAACTGTAGTCTTGCTTTTTTATGTCTCTGTGTCAGCAGTGGGGTCCTCCTGGGTCTCCTGCCATAGCGTTTCATTTCATTTAAATGTCGACGGATAGTTCGCGCTGACACTGATGCTCCCTGGGCCTGCAGGACAGCTTGAATTTCTTTAGAACTTGTTTGGGGCAGCTTATCCTCCATCCGGACTATCCTGCTTTGCAACCTCATCAATTTTTCTCTTCCGTTCACGCCCAGAGAGATTAGCTACAGTGCCATGGGTTGCAAACTTCTTGATAATGTTGCACACTATGGACCAAGGCAAATCTAGATCTCTGGAGATGGACTTGTAACTTTGAGATTGTTGATATTTTTCCACAATCTTGGTTCTCAAGTCCTCAGACAGTTTTCTTCTCCTCTTTCTGTTGTCCATGCTTAGTGTGGCACACACAGACACACAATGCAAAGACAAAGTGAACTTCTCTCCTTTTTATGTGCTTTCAGGTGTGATTTTTATATTGCCCACACCTGTTACTTGCCCCAGGTGAGTTTAAAGGAGCATCACATGCTTGAAACAATCTTATTTATCCACAATTTTGAAAGGGTGCCAAGAATTTTGACCACCCCATACATATATGTATGCATCTGACATCGATATATCTATGACATCTATACACATATCTCTGACACCATACCTATATCCCTGACATCATCTATATATCTCTGACGTCATCCATATATCTCCAATACCCATATATATAGTGGATATAAAAAGTCTACACACCCCTGTTAAAATGTCAGGTTTCTGTGATGTAAAAAAATGTGACAAAGATAAATCATTTCATAACTTTTTACACCTTTAATGTGACCTATAAACTGTACAACTCAGTTGAAAAACAAACTGAAATCTTTTAGGGGAGGGAAGTAAAAAAAAAAAAAGTGGTTGTATAAGTGTGCACACCCTTATAACTGGGGATGTAGCTGTGTTCAAAATTAAGCAATCACATTCAAACTCATGTTAAATAGGAGTCAGTACACACCGACCATCATTTAAAGTGCCTCTGACTAACCCCAAATAAAGTTCAGCTGTTCTAGTAAGTCTTTCCTGACATTTTCTTAGTTGCATCCTACAGCAAAAGCCATGGTCCTCAGAGAGCTTCCAAAGCATCAGAGGGATCTCATTGTTAGAAGGTATCAGTCAGGAGAAGGGTACAAAAGAATTTCCAAGGCATTAGATATACCATGGAACACAAAGACAGTCATCATCAAGTGGAGAAAATATGGCACAACAGTGACATCACCAAGAACTGGATGTCCATCCAAAATTGATGAAAAGATGAGTAGAAAACTGGTCAGGGAGGCTGCCAAGAGGCCTACAGCAACATTAAAGGAGCTGCAGGAATATCTGACAAGTCCTGGCTGTGTGGTGACAACAATACCCCGTATTCTTCATATGTCTGGGCTATGGGGTAGAGTGGCAAGACGGAAGACTTTTCTTACCAAGAAAAACATCCAAGCCCGGCTAAATTTTGCAAAAACATCTGAAGTCTCCCAATACCATGAGGGAAAATGTGTCCTGGTGTGATGAAACCAAGCTTGAACTTTTTGTCACAATTCCAAAAGATATGTTTGGCACAAAAACAACACTGCACATCACCAAAAGAACACAATACCCACCGTGAAGCATGGTGGTGGCAGTATCATGCTTTGGGGCTGTTTTTCTTCAGCTGGAACAGGGGCCTTAGTCAAGGTAGAGTTCCAAATACCAGTCAATATTGGCACAAAACCTTCAGGCTTCTGCCAGAAAGTTGAACATGAAGAGGAACTATATCTTTCAGCATGACAACGACCCAAAGCACACATCCAAATCAACAAAGGAATGGCTTCACCAGAAGAAGATTAAAGTTTTGGAATGGCCCAGCCAGAACCCAGACCTGAATCCCAATGAAAATCTGTGGGGTGATGTGAAGAGGGCTGTGCACCAGAGATGTCCTGGCAATCTGACAGATTTGGAGTGTTTTTGCAAAGAAGAGCGGGCAAATATTGCCAAGCGAAGATGTGCCATGCTGATAGACTCATACCCAAAAAACACTAAGTGCTGGAATAAAATCAAAAGGGGCTTCAACAAAGTATTAGTGTAAGGGTGTGCAGACTTATGGAACCATATTTTATTTTTACTTACCTCCACCTAAAAGATTTCAGTTTGTTGTTCAACTTAGTTGTACAGTTTATAGATCACAATAAAAGGTGGAAAAAGTTCTGAAATTATTTATTTTTGTCACATTTTTTTACATCACAGAAACCTGACATTTTACCACCCGGGGTGTGTAGACTTTTTATATCCACTGTATCTCTGACCAATTATATATCTCTGGCATCATCTATATATCTTTGACATCATCTATATATCTCTGACATCATTCATATACCTCTGACATCATTATTCTATTTTCCAGGCAGACTACTACAAAAAATGCTCGAAACACCAACACAGTGGTCGCGCAGGTGTCAAACTATTTTGGACCGGGCACTATAAACAAAACTATAGTAGATGACACCGTAATTTACTACATCCAGAAAATCAATAATTTTGGATCATATGCTGGTAAGTGTCAGAAATGTTTGTCATGGGTGGGTGAGGTAGTGCTGTAACATTGTCGGTGGTGGGTGATCTGTGGAGGGCCTCTTCAGGCCCAGATGAGTTATGGAGGTAAGTGAGGAGTGCAGTAAAAAGGCATCTAAAAAAAGTTCAAGCAATATATTGTGTTTCTTGGTATATAAAAGTTAATAAAACAATATCCAAAGCTTTTACTGATGCGGCACAAAACCCTGAAGAAGGAAGTATAATCCCTAAAACGCGTTGGCTCAAGCTTTATGAACTTATTTAAAACAACAAACACAAAATGTCCAAATGTTATCATTTAATTGGCATAAGTGTTCAGTACTTTTATTTGCACCGCTACTTGCCTACCTCTTGAACTGAAGTGTAGGAAGACTTCCTGTTGGGGTCATGATGACCTCCTTAATAAAGGAGTGTCACAGACCATCCTGTTCTCTCCCTCTCCCAAACTATCCCCCTGCTCCCTGCATGGGGCCTCCACCATCCCCTTTTGTGTAAGAACTCTGTTAATGACCTGGCAACCAGAGTTAAATTCCAGTTACATCCAGCAAGTTCCCAGCTATGCACACCCAGAATATTATCCTTTATAATGTAGACTGCACAGAGCTCGTCATGGAACGATATACTGATTCATCTCATCTTCTCCCAGATAAAACAATCTGCTCTTCTGGAGTGTACTGTGATGATGCAACAACGACTTGTACACCATACAATTCCGGACAAAACGCTGAATGTACATGTAAATCTGGGCTATACTCCTCACAGCCGATCATCACCACCTGCAGAGGTAAGATACATGTAATGATACAAAACCATCACGGGGGGCACCCTATACATAGTTTCTGGGAATCCTGCACCATGTTAGCTGGGGTGTCTGATTTCTAAGGATCCTGGACCATGTTAATGGGGGTGTCTGATTTCTTGGAATCCTGGACCATGTTAATGGGGGTGTCTGATTTCTTGAAACCCTGGACCTTGTTAATGGGGGTGTCTGATTTCTGGGGATCCTGGTGTTAATGGGGGTGTCTGATTTCTTGGAATCCTGGACCATGTTAATGGGGGTGTCTGATTTCTTGGAATTCTGGACCATGTTAATGGGGGTGTCTAATTTCTGGGAATCCTGGACAATGTTAATGGGGGTGTATGATATCTGGGGGTCCTGGACCTTGTTTTTGGGGGTGTCTGATTTCTGGGAATCTTGGACCATGTTGATGGGGTTGTCTGATTTTTGGGGATCCTGGGCTGTGTAAATGGGGGTGTATGATTTCTGGGGATGCTGGACCTTGTAACTGGGGGTGTATGATTTCTGGGGATGCTGGACCTTGTAACTGGGGGTGTATGATTTCTAGGGATCATGAACCTTGTTAATGGGGGTGTCTAATTTTTGGGGATCCTGGACCTTGTTATTGGGAGTGTCTGATTTCTGGGGATCCTAGACCTTGTTAATGGGGGTATCTGGTTTCTAGGGATCCTGGACTGTGTTAGTGGGGGGTGTATGATTTCTGGGGATCCTGGACCTTGTTAATGGGGGTGTCTGATTTCTGGGCATGCTGGACCTCTTTAATGGGGGTGTCTGATTTCTGGGGATCCTGGACCTTGTTAATAGGGGTGTCTGATTTCTAGGGATCCTGAACCTTGTTAATGGGGGTGTCTGATTTTTGGGGATTCTGGACCTTGTTAATGGAAGTGCCTGATTTCTGGGGATACTGGACCTCCTTAAAGGGGTGTCTGATTTCTGGAGATCCTGGACCTCGTTAGTGGGGGTGTCTGATTTCTGGGAGTCATGGACCTTGTTATTGGGGATGTCTAATTTCTGGGGACCCTGGACCTTGTTAATGGGGGTGTCTGATTTTTGGGCATACTGGACCTCGTTAGTGGCTGTGTCTGATTTCTGGGGGTCATGGACCTTGTTAACGGGGATGTCTGATTTTTGGGGATCCTGGACCTTGTTTATAAGGGTGTATGATTTCCGGGGATCCTGGACTTGGTTAATGGGGGTGTCTGATTTCAGGGGGGCCTGGACCTTGTAAATGGGGGTGTCTGATTTCCAGGGATTCTGGATCTTGTTAATGGGGGTGTCTGATTTCTGGGAAACCTGGACCTTGTTAATGGGGGTGTGTGATTTCTGGGGATCCTGGACCTTGTTATGAGGGCATCTGATTTCTGGAGATCCTGGACCATATTAATGGGGGCATCTGATTTCTGGAGAATCTTGGACCCTATTAATGGGTGTATCTGATTTATAGAGACCCTGGACCTTGTTAATGGGGATGTCTGGTGAATTAAAATTTTCCAGCCGTCCAATCTTCAGAGAAGCGTTCAATTCATCAGATGATCGGTATTCACAAACTGAATTGTCATTCCCAGGAAATAGTTTCAACCACTTCACTAATCGATTTGCTTGTCTCCAGCTGCCTCCCCCACAGACGTATAATAATAAAATGTAGCCGACTGTCGCTGTGACATCACGCATGACGCAATGTCTTCATTCATGTGTTGCAGAATGTGCTCCTGACTGCACGGCATCTTCGGGGCGCCAATGCAAGCAAGGAGACATCGGTACCGCTCCCCAGTGTGTCTGTCTACCGGGCTATAAATCCAAGGATGGCGGATGTAAAACGTAAGTCCTGACACCATGTGACCTGCAATGAGAGGCCCTCTGGGTAATGAATGTGACCCACTGTCACCTACCTGAGGATATAGATACTGGAGAGCAGGGAGACCCCGACAACTGACACACTGACACCCCCCAGGTGCACAGGAACGTGTATTACTAATCGGAATCATGTGATCAGGGAGAGGTCAGCCAGCTCTCTGCAATGGGGAAGAGGAATATCTTTAGGGCCCATTCAGACCTGTCCAATGCGGTGCATTTTCGGCGGAACCCTAACATACCAGAGCAATGCACCTCCAATGCACATGCGGTTGCAGTGCACCACAAGGGAAAGCAATGCCTCACTGTGTGTTGTGGTGCAATGCATCAGAAAAAATAGCGCATGTCCGGCTTTTGTGCATTGGCAGCTCGATTGAATGATTGGACCGCCTTAGCACAATGCACATTAATGCACGACATAACAAGTGCTAATGCCCTACAATCAAGGTCACTGTTAGTAATCATGGGGCCCCATACACCCTACCTTTCAAGGCCCCCTCTGACCCACCCTTGACTGCACCCCTGGCCCCTCCCTTGTCCCAGCTTTGAACATGTAATAGCATAAGCCATGACAGGTCTTCTTTATGGAGAGATCTGGGGTCTATTAGACCAAAGCATCTGATCAAACTGAGATTGCTGCACCTACGGGGCTTTAGAAAGCTCTGTCTTGTATTTTTCAAAAAAGAAACTGTGAAGGTGCCCGGGCCCCCTTGTTGAGCTGATAGGGCCGGGCCCGGTACAACAGGACTAGCTGTATTGCCATATCAGCGGCCCTGCCTACAATAGACCGCTAGGTGTGAACGGGTCCTTAAAGCTGCATGAAGACCATGGGCACCTATCCCACCACCCGTGTCTTGTCTTGGATCTTCAATGCTGGCCAAAGAGTCTTGTAGGTGGGGTGCAGTGTGGTGCGGCAGCAATAATTCACACAGATGGGTCCAATACGGGTATATTGAAGTATGCAAAAACAGTTCACAACAGAACCCGGAGGGAAGACCGCCCAACTGGGTGCAGTCACGATTTTTAACAATGAGAATGGAGCGATGCTCAGCTGGACTGGCAGCGCCTGTAAAGAGGGCAGAATGCAGCCTGGCATTCTTGTGTCCAATCGGGAAGATGTTCAGATGAAATGCAGTCCCTACACTTTACCTCCTCATCAGGAACCTTTCCCTACCGCTAACGCTGTCCCTAACAGGCAGGGTACCAACTCTGCCCACTCATGAAATGCGCACCAAAACTGGGAGCCAGGGCCAGAACTGCTTGCCGACCGCCTAACTGGGAATTTACTTTATTACTTTGACATTAAATACCGGGGTTAGGGCTGCAGCTAGATGCCATAACCCCGGTATTTTCATTTCCCTTAGGTGGCTGGCTTTTAGATAAAAGTGGTCCCAGCAGCGGATTCGCCGTGGGATCACTTTTAGAAGGGGAGGTTAAACCCCACCCTCCTGACGCTTCCCAGTGGTTCCTGGGTGTACGTTACTGATTGCTGAGCCCGGCAACCATCCGGGGGTGGCTTGCCATAGAGATAAGCGACGGCAAGATGACCACCACTCATTTCAATGCTCTGGGAGGACCGGAGCGACGTCATGGTGTCACTTCTAATTCTCGGGCCATGTAAACATGTTGGGTTTTTTTCCTTAAAGCAAAAGATAAAACATTTTTTTTTTCGATCTGTTGCTTTCAAAGGTAGAGGAGAGATTTGGGGTCTTTTAGAACTTCTTTTGGCCAATCCTATCATTTGTCTGATGTCCATTTATTGTCTTTTCTTACAGATGTGATTTTGGATATTCTGGAGAGGAATGTAAAGACAGTAAGTTTCCATCAGCTGAATTCTATAAGTAGGTGGCAGTCATGACAGTGCAGTGACATCAGTCCCCTCCCACCACTGGAAGTCTGTAGCCCCCTCTATATGCAGCCACATCCAGGATATCCCCAGCCCTCCCCCTTATCTAGTCCTCCCACCCCTGGATGTCCCCCGTCCTCCAATCACCAGTCCTCCCTTGGATGTGCCTTCACCAGTCCTCCTCTGGATGCCTTTTTTCTCCTGCCCTCCCCCCTAAATCCTTCTCCCGTCCTTTCCAAATATCTGCAGCCCCCACCCCACACTAGTCCTCACACCCGTAGATGTCCTCAGCCCCTCTTCTCCAGTTCTCCCTTGAATGCCCCCCAGCCCCCCTTCTTCAGTCCTCCCCTGAATGTCTGCAGCCCCCTTTCTCAAGTCCTCTCCTGGATGTCCCCAGTCCCCCCCCCATTAGTCCTCCCACTCCTATATGTCCTCAGCCCCTCTTCTCCAGTTCTCCGTTAAATGCCCCCAGCCCCCTTTCTTCAGTCCTCCCCTGAATGATGACTGCAGCCCCCTTTCTCAAGTCCTCCCCTGGATGTCCCCAGTCCCATCCCCCCATTAGTCCTCCCACTCCTATATGTCCTCACTCAGCCCCTCTTCTACAGTTCTCCCTTAAATGCCCCCAGCCCCCCTTCTTCAGTCCTCCCCTGAATGTCTGCAGCCCCTTTTCTCAAGTCCCCTCCTGGATGTCCCCAGACCCCCCCCCCATAAGTCCTCCCACTCCTAGATGTCCTCAGCCCCCCTTCTTCAGTCCTTCCTTGAATGCCCCTAGCTCCCTTTTTCTAGTCCATCCCCAGCTGTATGCAGTCTTTTCTTCTAGTCCTCCCCTGGCTGTCTGTGGGCCCCATTCCCCAGTCCTCTCCTGGATGTCCCCAGTACCCCCACTAGCGCTCACACCCCTAGATGTCCCCAGCTCCCCTTCTCTGGTTTTCCCTTGAATGCCCCCAGCTCCCCTTCTCCAGTACACCTCTGGATGTCTGCAGATCAGATTACGGTCTGAAAGGGCCCCCATATACTGGAGGAACTACCCCCCCCCCCACCAGCCACTCATGTATCATATCGTTATATAATCAGTGATTCCTTTTCTCCACAGACTACCTGCTGATCCTGGTCATCGTTGGGGCTGTTCTCGGGGCCGTTGTGCTCGGCCTCCTGGGGGCCGTTATTGGGGTGTCAGTGAGGTGAGCAGACCAGCCATGACAAGAACTGAAATGTTAATATTTCCCAACCGGAAAGCATCTTAAATTTGATGACCAAAGTATTTTCTTCGTATTCTATACAGTACCTGTAAGCCCCAGCAGGGCTGTCACACAAATTCCACTCTATAGTATTCCTCTTCACTCCCCCCTGCAGCTACAAAAAAAAGGTTTTGTAGGGAAATGAGGGGGAGGGACAGAGGAGATGGGCCAGCACAGACAGTAATTAGACTTACAGAAGAGGAGAGGGCTATGATATACAAGAATGGAGGGGTCTGTGCCAGGAAATTGACTCTTCCTAACGTAGTCCAATTATGTAGCATGTTCAGAAGGACATTGCAAGAAAATCTAACATTTCTATGGAAAGGAAAAATACTGAAAGAAAGAATGTTTATGAGCTTTTAGCTGCAATTGTTTGATGACAAGGTCCCTTTACCCTTCATTGTACATTGTCACAACATTGGCTCCAGTTATAACAAGGTTCTGTGTGATCTCAGCAAAGAGGGCCCCCCCCCCCCCCTCACAGTGCCCTCCCCAGTGACTAATACATAGACACCAGTCAGTAGCTCTCTTTACCGCACCATGCCTTGTATCTTGGGTAAGAAAAATGGTGGAGTAACCCCTGGCCGGGTCTCTGACCGATGACAGACTCCACCCAGGTGAAACGCTCACAGGACTTTCTGGGTGATGTTCAGCAATGCTCTTTGGGTCCAATGTGGAGGGCAGTTTGGTGGGGAATCTGGACCTGAATATTGCCTATTCAGTACTACCAGCAGTCTCTCTCTTAGGGGTCCTCCTGCGGGCCTGAACCCCCCACCCCATCTACACCTCTCTGCTGTGTCCAAGCCTTGCCCAGCATATGGGCTTTCCCATTCTCTCAATAAAAATTCAAAAGTGTGGCGCTAAAATTTACGTGAAAAAATGAATATATAATATTTCAAATAAAAATACAGTGACTACATAGCAGGTATTTCGGTATGAGCCAGAAAAATACTGCGTGAATATACACAATAGTGAATGAAAAGGTATCACTCAATATAAATGTATTGAACCAAGTGTAAAAAAAACAGTGTTAAATGTAAAGTCCAAATAAGTGAACAAACACAAGCAAAAAGTCTGTGATAATGGTGAAAAAAATGATGATGGTAAACAGGTATCTCCTGAGCATGCAGGGGGATGGTTCCGAACCGGCAACCTGGTGAGTAAATAAACCGTAGAGAAACCGGAAGTGCACAGAGGATTGAAATCGGTGCCAGGACCATCACCAGAAACCAAGGAGGCTTACCAGAAGATGTGGCCTGAAATGGCGTATGCCATACAGGTCAAAAAGGCTTGATGACCTGACCAACAGGTCTAGGCAAATAATCTGGCCAGATGTCATCACACAGAGAGGGAAGGGATCAGCACGGCTTCCTCAGCGATGGGTACACCATGAACCAAGTAAATAGTTTGGGTAACATGTGAGGGAAAAAACACTCACATAGCGTAATAACGTTTGAACTTGGATTTATTTAAAATAAAGAGAAAACAAACTCACATTTTCAGAAGATAAAAACAGCATGTAATCTTGTAGCGGTGGAACTACCGCTACAAGATTACATGCTGTTTTTATCTTCTGAAAATGTGAGTTTGTTTTCTCTTTATTTTAAATAAATCCAAGTTCAAACGTTATTACGCTATGTGAGTGTTTTTTCCCTCACATGTTACCCAAACTATTTACTTGGTTCACGGTGTACCCATCGCTGAGGAAGCCGTGCTGATCCCTTCCCTCTCTGTGTGATGACATCTGGCCAGATTATTTGCCTAGACCTGTTGGTCAGGTCATCAAGCCTTTTTGACCTGTATGGCATATGCCATTTCAGGCCACATCTTCTGGTAAGCCTCCTTGGTTTCTGGTGATGGTCCTGGCACCGATTTCAATCCTCTGTGCACTTCCGGTTTCTCTACGGTTTATTTACTCACCAGGTTGCCGGTTCGGAACCATCCCCCTGCATGCTCAGGAGATACCTGTTTACCATCATCATTTTTTTCACCATTATCACAGACTTTTTGCTTGTGTTTGTTCACTTATTTGGACTTTACATTTAACACTGGTTTTTTTACACTTGGTTCAATACATGTATATTGAGTGTTACCTTTTCATTCACTATTGTGTATATTCACGCAGTATTTTTCTGGCTCATACCGAAATACCTGCTATGTAGTCACTGTATTTTTATTTGAAATATTATATATTCATTTTTTCACGTAAATTTTAGCGCCACACTTTTGAATTTTTATTGTTAGTTTGATCCTGAGTCTACGGGTGTGTTGGCTGCTGTTTGTCATTTTTTAGCGCAGCGCTGTACTTAACCTCTATATATCTCTTTCCCATTCTCTGACCACCACCAATTGCTCAACCCTAAATATCCTCCACATCTTTCCTTCGTAAGATTCAATAATAAACAGTCTTGTGTAATAACTATAGTGTGAGGCAATTAGGCTTCATTCACACTTTAAATATGTTTGAAGTCGCATCCAAGTTGCTCCCATCCAAAGTTGTGTAGAAGTTGCAGAAGTTTTTGGAGTGCAACTCTGCATGGGATGCAGTGGCGGCTAGTGCTCAATATTTTTTTTTTGGGGGGGGGCAGCAAACAAACCTGCCCCCTCACTCACTAATAACGCCAACACCCCCCCCCCCCCCCGGCCAGGGCGGTTTCGGTACTCACACTGGTCCAGCTCCTGCTAATACTCCCATCTGCTGCTGCTGATGCTGCTCCTGGACTGGGCTTCTGCTATGGGCTCTGCTAGGACGATGGGACGGGCTCTATGGAGCCGGGAAGGCGGTGATCAGTGCCAAGGGGCCATTGCATCTCCCCATGGTCAAACAGGAAGGGGGTCCTAAGACTCCCTGGCCAATTGGGTCTCAGGACCTGCTTCCTGATTAGCCAGGAGGAGAAATAGGAAGACATTAGCGAATATTAACTCGCTAATGTCACACAACTGGGTGAAATCAGGGAACAGTGCTCTGTGTCCTGATCCCACCCTTTTTTAAAGCCAATTAGAGCCTCAGGCTCTAATCGTGCTTTAAAAAAAAAAACACTGGAATCCATGCGTCCAGCTCCCTGCATGTAGATTAGGGGCTGGGCGCATGAATTAGTGGGACGGCACCCCTGCTCCCCTAATGGAGCGGCCGCCACTGCTTGGATGTGTCTTTGGCTTTGACCAATGATAATGGACAACTGTTGCATGTATAATGTTCAGGTGCAACTTTAATGCAGCTTTGGAGGGTTTACATTGAAGTCTATGGCACTCAAGTCGCATGAAGGTCAGAACAAAGTAGTGCAGGAACCTTTTTAAAGTTGCTGCCACTTTAAGTCACACACATTTGAACAGATGTCATTGAAAAATATGGAGTGTGACTTGTCATGTGACTTTAGTGTCCACCGTTGTAAGACAAGTCGCACAAGTGTGAATGGAGCCTCAAAAAAGTTTCACCAAAGCTGCACTCCAAAGTCACAATTTTGCAGTTGTACAAGTGTGGATGGAGAGTTTTCCTGTAATATATGTCCATCATAAGTCTTTTCATGGTACATGTGATGGTGACCCATTTCTCGCCCTGTGCGTTGCAGGTCCAGGAAAGGAAAGAGTGGCGAGCGGGCAGAACTGATTGACAATGACAAGCTAGCAAGAGGCAGCCCGGCTCCGGGGAGTTTGTTCCCCAAAGTCCAGATGAAGTCGGACGTGGGCCAGGTGAACCGAGCCTCCAATGTATACGAAGATGAGGAGGAGGAGTACAGGCGCTCCATGCCGAAACGGGATTACGATGAGGTAAGGAAAAGAGAGAATTGTGCCAACTACATCAGATGGGGAATCGTCAAGGAGAAAATTAAAACATATTTCCAGAAAGAGACAACAAACACCCCATTCTTCTTCTTCTGCGTGACCCATGAGCTGGTATCTTCTAGAAATCCTGGGCCCACCATTATAGATCTCATACCGGCCACATAGGCTGTAGAGGGTTTGGGAGAATACAATTCATGGTGTAACACATGTACACATGTCCATCTTAGACACCTTAGTCCACTAGAAGGCAAAATGTCCATTATGGGAGCCCCCAGACAGACTCTCACCACTAAAATGTCAATTTTGAGGAGATTGACCCTTTAGGATCTCATTTAGAACCTCCATGGGGGGAAGAGGGTTGTTATTTTGATGTTACTGGGGATTTTTTTTGGACATGGTGTAAATTCTAAGATTCTTGAAGGAATATTCTGATCTTTGCCTTTCTCCTCTCCAGAATCCATGGTATGAGATGGACAGGAAGGACAGGAACTACTAGGAGCATGACGACAACCCCCCCTATGGATAACAACATGTTCTCTGATGGTCTTCTGTGTGCGCTGAGCTTATTGGCGGGTACAATAAGTCCTTACAGTGGGTATGACATGAAGGAACATCAGTATCGCTAATTGAGCCTGCTGTACGGGGAATGTGAGCGCAATCTCCACACCTCTGCTGGGATCAATCACTGCACTCCGAATAATGTGAAGACCACAGTCCTACTACATGTAAAGGAACTGATATGATCCTCTCAGTAATTTATTTTTATTTGTCATTTCAAATGGCAGCAACCATTGTTTGGATTAAACCAATATTTCCAGTTAATGTGATTCTGAGCCTTGTGGTGCAGCAATGCCGCCATTCGAAGGGAATTCAGAGGAAGATTTTGTAAAACACTTCCATTGTGATACAGGTGACAGACATTTTACAGGCAGCTGGTTTTAATAACTGACATTAAAAGTCCTTCAATATAATAATATTCATATTAATAATGATAATAATAATATATAGATTTTATAATACGACTCCCTGACTCCATGGCACCATTATTTATGTTCCTCTCACCTTCCGTTCATCACAACCCAGAAATTTAGAAATCCAGAAGATTTAACAAAATATCAATCACCTTTGTAGTTTTGTAAAAATCAATACAATGACCGAATGTCTTTAGAACTTTCCCTATAGTACTTCTACATGAAGACATCAAGGACATCCAAAAGATCTACATTACGTGTGGATAGAAAATAGACATCAAATCATTAGATACATTTGTAATTTTCCCGGCAATCTTATGAAGGAATATCGCTACATTGTTTAAGAACTTCATTCAGAGAATCAAATTGATTCTTAAATCAAAACAAAGAGTTATTTATACAATGTTACCACAAACAATAAACATCGCCCTCTGCTGTCAGACTACGTGTACACCGGCCACGCCTAAATGTATCTCCTGGCAGCAGAAAAAATGTAAATGCGGCAAAAAAAGAGGCATCGTGTTTTTGTTGCATTTATGTTTTTTGCCAAACCGTTCTTCTCCTGAACGCAATTCTTCTGCGTTCATGAGAGGGACCTTTAACTGCCCCTAAGCTCTGCTCAGTGGCGGCCACTTCATTAGGGGCACAGGGGCGCCGCCCCCCTAATCCATGCACCCGGCCCCTAATCTACATGCATGGGGTTTTTTTTTGAAGCACATGATTAGAGCCTGAGGCCCTAATTGGCTCCAAAAAAGGGTTGGCCCGGGGCACAGAGCACTGCGCTCTAAACCCACCCAGTTGTGTGACATTAGCAAATTAATATTTGCTAATATCTTCCTGCTTTTCCGTCCAGCCAATCAGGAAGCCGGTCCTGAGACCTGATTGGCTAGGGAGCAGGGGCGGACTGACCATTGAGCCACTCGGGCACTGCCCGAAGGGCCCTGGGCCACTAGGGGGCCCCATCAGGGTTGCCAGCCTCAGTAAAACCAGGGAAAGTATGTATAAATCTGTGTTTTTCTTACATCTGTCTGTGTATACTGTGTGTACATGTATGTGTATACTGTGTGTGTGTATACTGTGTGGCCCCATAATCTCTGATTGCCTGGGGGCCCCATAATCTCCTATTGAGCTATCAGTCCGCCCCTGCCAGGGAGTCTTAGGACTCCCAGCCAATTGGGTCTCAGGACTCCTTACTGTTCGGCCTGGGAGGATAAGCAGCGGCTCTTCCCTCGGCAAGCTGGAGTGAGAAGCAGCCTCTTATGGTAAGGTCAGACTGATTGCCACCTTCCTGTCTGAACGCTGCTTTCCCACCTGCCTCCCATGGGAGGGGGGAGGGAGGAGCAGCCTCTTAAGGTAAGGCCAGAATGATCGCTCGCAGCCTTACCGTTCGATCGCTGTCTTCCCATGCCCCCCCCAAAATATTAAGCACCAGCCGCCACTTGCTCTGCTGCTCCTAAAGTCTGTAAAAAGCCTTATATGTACAGGGCCGCTGATAAGGCAGTACAACCGGTCCTGCTATACTGGGCCAAGGCCCCATCAGCTAAACTGGGGGGCCCCGGGGCAGCTTCATTGTTCATTTCTGCCTAAATTAATAAATGGATTTTACTAGACCACACCCCCCCGCTCCTACTTGCTTACCAGGGCTCAAATTACTTTTCCAGGGGCCCCATCAGGTCAACAGAGGGGCCCAGTGGGTGGGAGTCGAGGAGGGACTTATTTTTTTCATTTTTGGGGTGTAGATGGATGAAGTCAAAGGTACTGTTCATAAAAAACAGAAGGCACGCTACTCCCGGTGAGGCAGTTATGCTGGTTAGACTCCGCACATGGGTGCACATGGGTGCTTGCACCGGCTTGCCTGCATGAATCATATACTGGAAAAAGAAATGTCTGCACACCACAGCTGGTTCCAAATACTTTTTATTGAAACGTCCCAAAGTGACACACACCGGACACTGACAGATACAGAAGATTGACGCGTTTCACACAAAAAAGCTGTGCTGTGCTTACGATTAAGTGCAGCTTCTTTGTGTGAAACGCGTCAATCATCTGTACCTGTCAGGTGTGTGTCACTTTGGGACGTTTCAATTGAAAGGATTCGGAACCAGCCGTGGTGTGCAAACATTTCTTTTTCAAGTAAAGGTACTGTTCTGCTTCACCCTGGGGGGTTGTGAGGGGGGCCCCGTCAGAAAGGCTGTACAGGACCCCATGATTTATAACAGCGGCCCTGACATGGACGCATTGGGGTTGATTTACTAAAGGCAAATAGTTTGTGAATTTTGCAGGTGCAGTTGCTCCAGAGCTTAGTAAATGAGGGGAAGCTCTGCTGACTTCCATCATCCAATCATGTGCAAGCGAAAATGCTGTTTTTTTTTTTTCATTTTCCTTGCACATGGTTGGGTGTTCTTTACGAAGTGAACTTTACCTCATTTACTAATCTCTAGAGCAACTGCACTATGCAAAGTGAAAGCCTATTTGTCTTTAGTAAATCAACCCCATAGGCTTTCTTTGAGTTGAGTTCAGGGGCTTTGGCAAAGAACGCCAAAAGCTCCTAACTTCACATATAGGAGCAGCAGTGTACATGAGGACTTAGGCTTGGATCACGTCTCGCAAAATTGCGCGTGTTTCCAACATACAGAGCATCGCGTTTCTCTCTAATGGATGTGCGGGGAAGCCATTAAGCCTTGGCTCACCTTACTACATGTAGGACAACCCATTCATTTCAATGCGAGCAACAAGTCCCTGACCCTTTTGAAAAATGGCGCTGCACCGAACTACATAGTGCCATGTGGTTTGGCGCATGTGAAAAAGCTCGCATTTTGGTGATGTTTGCTGTTTTTGCGTGTGTTCCCATGCATTTTTGAACATGCTAAACTATATGGTCCTGCAGTGGCGCAATTTTCCCAAGGAATTGGGGACTTTTCCTGCGTTTCATTGAAATGCATTGGCTTATCTACATGCAGCATGCAGTAGTTTGAACCAATGCTAATGTCCCCGGATGGATCTCCCCTCATCTCTTGTTTAATAGAAGAAATAACTCTACTGTATTATTATTATTATACAATTTTTGTTTTCTTAATACAAACATTTGGATAGGAACTATGGTAAACAGCGATATGCAGAGGGCAGTGACCTCCACCTGCCAATCACCCATTATCTCTTTTTGTTCAGACTGCTCTAAATCGAAAGTGAGCTCTGGTCAGGGGCGGACTGACCATTCGGGCACTCGGGCGCTGCCTGAGGGCCCCATGCCACTAAGGGGCCCCATCAGGCTTGCCAGTACCTTTTCAGTGTGTGTATGTGTATTCCGTGTGTGTATACTGTGTGTGTATATTGTGTGTGTGTGTGTATACTGTGTGTGTATATTGTGTGTGTGTGTGTGTGTGTGTGTGTATACTGTATGTGTGTGTATACTGTGTGTGTATATTGTGTGTGTGTGTGTGTATACTGTGTGTGTATATTGTGTGTCTGTGTGTGTGTGTATACTGTATGTGTGTGTATACTGTGTGGCCCCATACTATATTGCCTGGGGGCCCCATAATCTCCTATTGCCGAGGGGCCCCATAATCTCCTATTGCCCGGGGGCCCCATAATCTCCTATTGCCCGGGGGGCCCCATGAGTTGTCAGTCCGCCCCTGGCTCTGGTTGCTATGGGTTACTGTACAGCTATCTCTGCCAGCACAGCTTAATATTATCAGTGTCTGGTCTGAGGAGCAGTGGAATGATTATTTGTCTTGGAATGATGATATGGTTGGTTGTCAGGTCTTGTACCATAGCTCCCAACTGTCCCTGGTTTCGAGGGACTGTCCCTTATTTGGAACTAAGTTTCTCTGTCCATCTTTCCTTCTCATTTGTCCCTCATTTTGGTCTGATCCATATAGCTGTATATAAAATGCACTTTTTATCTTTCAAAACGTGTTTCCCAGTGGATTTAGTTAACCTTATTTTTTTTTGTGTTATTCTCCTTTAAGGGGGTGTGGCAGGGGGCGTGTCCTATGCCTGTTAGTAGGTTTCCCTCATTCCTATCTCAAAATGTTGGGAGTTGTGCTTGTACACATTGGTGCTCCCCAATGCAGGACCCACCCAGAGTGCCTGCTGTGATCAGCTGATTGGCCGGACACACACACAGAACTTACTGAATTACCTTGCACTGCAGGGTGTCACCATCGATGTCACCTGCAGAAATTGGGCTCCATCTGATGCTATTGGCCGGTCTTCCAACATCCCCTGGCAGTCTGAGGCCATGTGGGCTCTCTGTGTACAGCGCACATGTGTGCAAAGCCTCAGCGCCCGTGTGTACAGCGCCCATGTGTACAAAGCCTCAGCGCCCATGTGTACAGCGCCCATGTGTACAAAGCCTCAGCGCCCACCCATACAGGACCTGATTGTTATTTCTGTTTTTTCTATATATCCATTCTGATATTTTGTCCCAAATATGAACCCGCTCAGGATAATTTCCCTGCAATGTGTCTCCATACCTGGACAAAGGTGATGCTGGCCCAGCAGACCTTCTTCTGTATATAGGTTTTCCTCTATGACGTCATAAAGAATACTACTGCCGATAATAATGAAATCTGCTATGACTTAGTTACAGTTTGTATATAATAAGGATAAAGACCTCAGTCTGTAATAAATGACCTCGTCCATTTCTGAGCCACTTACATTTATTCTGAATAAATTATTGTACATCGAATGTTTGTCTTTCTGTTCTCTGTGGAGTCATTTACTGGGCTGTCAGACGCTTCCACTCAGGTCTCCATTCCTGCGTCTATCCTGAGCCAATCCCAGATGTATTATATTATATACATTTCAATGTTGTACTTTATGATGGCCTGTAATCACCAGTCTTGGAAAATGGCAGCCTCCAGCCACCATATACAACACATATAGAGAAACCACTTCCTATTACCCCCAATATACCAACCAGGAGAAGTGCAGACACATCCAGAATTATTACCTCTGCCGGGTTAGCCCCCCCATATCAAAATAAAAAAAAAAATCTTATGCAGTTTGTTAGATCTTAGTTAGATCAGGTTAGATCAACCGTTGTTTGCGTTAGATCTCACACAGAAGAAGCAATATTAACAGTTATTTGCTGGGGGTGGGGGGTCTAACCCATCATCAGCCCCCCCTTATCAAAAAATTGACCAAACAGCTATTTTGGAAGCTATTCGTTAGATCCGGTAAGATCAAGTGGTTTTAACGATAGATCTCACATAATTAGAGACTTATTAAAGAGGAAATAAAGCCACTGAAAAAAAAAAAAATAAATACACCCTGCAAGACAAAGGCATAATGAGCTAGTATGCATAGCATACTAGCTCATTATGAATTACTTACCTGAGATGGAAGCCTCCACATCCGCCCCCGTTCGCCATCTCCGACGCCTCCATCTATCCCGGAGTGACTTCCAGGTATCGCGGCTCCGGCGATGTGACTAGCCGGAGGCACGATGACGTCACTCCTGCGCATGTGCGCTGGTGCTCGGCATTAGAAAGGGCATGCTCAGTGCACCTGCGGTGCCGCTATTTCTGCAAATATCTCCTAAACCTTTTAGGTTTGGGAGATATTTATCGCACCTACAGGTAAGCCTTAATCTAGGCTTACCTGTAGGTTAAAGTGGTTGTAATGGGTTTACAACCACTTTAAGTGATTAATGAGGGGGGCTGCCCCCTCTCTTATCAAATTTTCTGGCCAAAAATCATCTAGGCTAATAGATATTTGTTAGATCTGGTAAGATCAAGTGGTTTTAATGTTACATCTCACATCATTTCAGAGATATTCCACATAAGAATAGAGATATTAGGAGGTACACTGACCACTCCACTGACCACTGCTCTGTCCACTACACTGACAACTACAATGACCACTGCACTGACCACTACACTACACTGACCACTACACTACACTACACTGACCACTACACTACACTACACTGACCACTGCTCTGTCCACTACAGTGACCACTACACTACACTGACCACTGCTCTGTCCACTACACTGACCACTACACTGACCACTACACTACACTGACCACTGCTCTGTCCACTACACTGACCACTACACTGACCACTACACTACACTGACCACTGCTCTGTCCACTACAGCGACCACTACACTGTCCACTACACTGACCACTACACTACTATGACCACTGCTCTGTCCACTACACTACACTGACCACTACACTACACTGACCACTGCTCTGTCCACTACACTACATTGACCACTACACTACACTGTCCACTACACTGACCACTACACTGTTATGACCACTGCTCTGTCCACTACACTACACTGACCACTACACTGACCACTACACTGCCCACTACACTACACTGACCACTACACTGACCACTACACTGCCCACTAAACTACACTGACCACTGCTCTGTCCACTACACTGACCACTACACTACACTGACCACTGCTCTGTCCACTACACTATCTCTGTATTTGCAGACGATACTAATCTAAGCAGGGCAATAACTTCTCCGCAGGATGTGGAAACGTTGCAAAAAGATCTGAACAAATGAATGGGGGAGGGGCAACTACATGGCAGATGAGGTTCAATGTAGAAAAATGTAAAATAATGCATTTGGGTAGCAAAAATCTGAATGCAATCTATACACTGGGGGGAGAACCTCTGGGGGGATCTAGGATGGAAAAGGACCTGGGGGTCCTAGTAGATGATAGGCTCAGCAATGACATGCAATGCCAAGCTGCTGCTAACAAAGCAAACAGAATATTGGCATTAAAAAGGGGATCAACTCCAGAGATAAAACAATAATTCTCCCGCTCTACAAGACTCTGGTCCGGCCGCACCTGGAGTATGCTGTCCAGTTCTGGGCACCAGTCCTCAGGAAGGATGTACTGGAAATGGAGCGAGTACAAAGAAGGGCAACAAAGCTAATAAAGGGTCTGGAGGATATTAGTTATGAGGAAAGGTTGTGAGCTCTGAACTTATTCTCTCTGGAGAAGAGACGCTTGAGAGGGGATATGATTTCAATATATAAATACTGTACTGGTGACCCCACAATAGGGAGAAAACTTTTTTGCAGAAGAGAGTTTAACAAGAGTCGTGGCCACAAATTAGAAGAAAAGAGGTTTAACCTTAAACTACGTAGAGGGTTCTTTACTGTAAGAGCGGCAAGGATGTGGAATTCCCTTCCACAGGCGGTGGTCTCAGCAGGGAGCATTGATAGATTCAAGAAACTATTAGATAATCACCTGAATGACCGCAACATACAGGGATATATAATGTAATACTGACACATAATCACACACATAGGTTGGACTTGAGGGACTTGTGTCTTTTTTCAACCTCACCTACTATGTAACTATGTACTGCTCTGTCCACTACACTACACTGACCACTACACTGACCACTACAGTATTCCTATACTGACTCTAACTGCTTGTATATTCTTTCTAATCTCTCTCTCTCTGGCTGGCTGCTCCCTCTCCCCAGACCATATACACAGCCCCCACTACAGACTCTTACGACCTCACCTGCAGCTTGTAGTCTTCCATCAGTCTGGAGGAGGTAAAGACAGCACATCGGTCCGGATGAGAGGTGAAGCCTGGAGGAGGTGAAGACTTTAAAGCAGTCCGAAGGCGGGACTCCAGGAAAAACCGCGTTCGCGGATAGGCCAGCCCCGCCATGATCGCAGACAGGCCAGCACCGCAGTGATCGCAGATAGGCAAGCGCCACTGTAATTGCGGATAGGCCAGCCCCGCCATGATTGTGGATAGGCCAGCCCCGCGGTGACCGCCGCACATGACCCCATTCGCCGTATCACAGGGCGCCAGCCGCAGGGACACAGGAAGTAAACATTAGGGGGATGGAGCCGGCAGTGACACACAGTGCCTGCCAAGGGTTTTCACCCCCCTAAATGTTGCGCCCGGTGCCGCGACCCCCTCCGTACCCCCCCATAGGGCTGCGACTTCCAGAGGTCAGCCAACTTGTGCTTTCCAGGGACACTCAGGTTTCTCAGCAGTACCTTGTCATCCGGCTGTAGGTCAAAGTTTATTTTGTTCTCTGTCCTCGGGCATATGAGGCAGCTGGAGCCTTATCATAGGCAGTCTTCAGATGTCTCTGCAGGTGATGCACATACCCTCTGTGGGAAGTTGCTGAGGTATGGTAGAGGGATGTGCTGAAGGCCAAGTCTACTGGCAGCCGGGCCTACCATCCGAACATCAAACTATAGGGAGAGTAACCTGTGGCATCATTGGTGGTGCTCTTATAAGCATGCACAATAGCCACTATATGCTTGCTCCAGTGCTGCTTTTGTTCTGAATTTAGAGTTCCGAGCATATCCAGGAGGGTTTGATTGAATATCTCTGGTAGAGGATCTCCTTGAGGATGATATGGGGTGATTTTAGACTTCCTGATGCCCAACAGGTCTAAAAGTCTCTTAATGAGACTACTCTCAAAATCTCTCCCTTAAACAGAGTGGATGCATTGGGACAGACCATAGTGCACAAAGAATTTCTCCACGAAGATCTTGGCCACTCTGGATGCTTGTTGGTCCCTTGTGGAAAATGCCTGGTCATACCGAGTGAAATGGTCAGTCACTACCAGCATATTTCCCTGCCCGCTAAGATCAGGCTCCAAGCACAGAACGTCAATGCACACCAGCTCCATGGGTCCCTGACTCTGAAGATGGCCCATTGGGGCAGCTCGGTGAGGCAAAGTTTTCCTCTGGATAGTCCTCAACTTCAGCCCGCATGCAGGGCCAGTAGAACCGGTCCCTCACTAGGTGAAAAGTCCTGGTCCTAGGTGGCCATGGTTGTCGTGTAGGGCAGTTAATACTGTCTCCCTATGTTTTCTAAGGTAGGAATAGCTGCCAGACCAACCCTTGGTTCTTTGACAGCTTCGGGCAGACCTTCATCCCCGACTTGGGTGACATTGCAATAACATCTGGGGACAACAGCGGCTGACACTCCAATGTCTTCGGTCCTGGATCCTCCTCCAGCTTGATGTTCTGCTCCTTCACATAAGGCTCGTACCCCATCAGGTGTCAGCTGGGCCTATTCTTCTGGAGGGTCTCTGGAACAGTGGGGCCTTCTTGACAAATCATCCGCATCTTGTTTCAGGCTGAAAATAAACCCTGATAGAGTAGCCAACCATCTGTGACCAGTGGTGTTCAGCTTGGTAGTAGTGAGGATGTAGGTGAGAGGATTGTTGTCGGTCTTGATCACGAACTCCGCTCCATACGGTTAATCCCCCAGCGTATCCACCACCGCCCACTTCAAGGCCAGGAGCTCAAGTTTGTGCATGGGGTAGTTCTTTTCGGCGGGGGCCAAGTTACAACTCATGTAGGCTCATGTAGGCAACAGGCCGTAGATGGCCGTAATGCTCTTGATATAGCACCCCACTTAACCCATCTCGACTGCCGTCAAAGTGTAGCTAGTGTGGCTTGATTGGATCTGTATAGGCCAGGACTGGTGCGGTTGTTAGGCTTCACTTCAGCTGCCTAAAACCTCTTCACACTTCAGAGTCAATTGTTCCTGAATGGACTCTCTGTGTTTTCTGGGCCCTCCAGCTGGTCTAACAGGCTTCGCCAGATCAGGGTCAGCGTCTTAGCGAATCCCTTGACAAATCTTCTGTAATAAGAGCAGAATCCCAGAAATGACCTAAGCTCAGTCACGTTGGTAGGCCTCGGCCAGGAGGTAACAGCATCCAGCTTCTGGGGGTTGGTGGCCACTTCATCGGCAGACACAATGTAGCTAAGGTAGTTGACTGAGGGTTGATAAAACTGGCACTTTTCCAGAGACAGCTTCAACCCCCTCATCATGCAGTCTCTTCAGGACCTTCTCCAGATGCTCTTCGATCTCTTCCAGGGTCTTGCTGAAAACGATGATGTCGTATAAGTACACCAACACCTCGATCAGTTTCATGTCACCCATGGTCTTCTCCATTAGCCTTTGGAAGGTGGCTGGGGCACCAGACAGGCCTTTATGCATACGGTCGAATTCAAAGATCGCCTCGGGGGTAATGAAAATGGTCTTCTCCCGATCCTCAGGGTGCATGGGGATTTGGTAATACCGACTCTTCAAATCCAGCATGCTGAACCATATCACTCCTGACAGGCTCTGCAAGGCATCTTCTATTCTTGGGGTGGTATATTGGTCAGGAATGGTCCTTCGGTTCAGCGTCCGGTAGTCAATACCCAGCCTCAGTGACCCATTCTTCTTTCGTACCACCACTACTGGGGAAGTGTATAGACTCTGGGACTCTTGGATGATACCTGCCCTCTTCAACTCTGCCAGTTGTTCACACAGATCCTCCAAGTCCTCTAAAGGAATCCATCAAACTCTTTCCCTGAACGGCTTATGCACTCGAAGAGATGGATCCGGTATTAGGCACTTTTTGAACACATTACATTCACTCTTGCAGAATGCAGCCTGCCATCTCAGGGGCTGAGTCTTGGCCCTTTCTTTGCATTCAGGCAAAAGAGAAATATTCTTAGGATAGAACTCCTTTACAGAGATCCCATCCTTTGCTCCCCCCACCAAATCAGACGGCAGGGCTAGGGTGGCTGAATTCAATTGTCCCAGCAACATCTGAGCTGGCATCTTCACTAACGAGGCTGTTATGTTGCGGACACTAACCAAGATCTTCCCATGACTTCTTTGCAACCCTTTGGTTGAAACCACCTCGGGAATTATCTCCACTTCCATGTCTTCTCTCTATCCGTCCGCTTCAAGGACAATGAAAAGGCCTGGTTGCTTCCAATTTAGCTTGACAGATGCTAGTAAACAGGCCACTTTACCAGGCTGTAAGACTTTCTCACACCAGTCCAAGCGCCAGATCTTTCCCACTCCTTTAGCTGGAGCCTTCTGTTCTTGTACCAGGCGCTGGTAGGCTTGTCTCAGCATGGAGTGCACACTTGTAGTTGAAGTGCCCAGCTCCAAACAAAGAGGTGTCAACGGCCTTCTGACAAGATCAGTATTGGTCCCTATGATGAGAGAACTCTTACTGGCCCCTGGTAGGCGAGGACAGACCACTGCCAGAGTGTCTAAAGTCTCGGCTTTCCCAGCCACGGAGGGATCGAAGGTCAGCTTGACCAGTAGATCATCATAGGGGAAGTTCTGAGTCACAATGCCCCATATCTCCAGCTCTTCCAACTTCTGCAATGGCAGGTGCTTGAGGTGCCTGTCATAGAGGTCTCTGTAGAGAAGGGTCACTTAAGCTCCAGTATCCAGAAGGGCCTTGGTGTAGACTCCCTTTACTTGGATGGGAACAACAGGAGAAGGTCCCACCAGCTTGTCAGGGAGCATGGAGGAAGTGGTGGTCCTGGCCTGTTCGGTGGTTTTTATCCGCGCTCCTCTCTTGCAGAGATTCTGATCGGGTTTAAGTCTATGCTAAGCTCTGGGAGTCTGGTGTGCATTGACTCTCTGACACCGGGCAGCATGTGTCAAAAGAAACGGGACACTGGGTTGCTTGGAGGAAACAACGGGGAGGCCCTCTGCAAGGGTTTGGACTTCCGCTACTGTCTCTTCGCGTCATTGGTTTTGGAGCCAACTGGGCACCCAGTTGGCTCCTTCACCAGGGCCCTCCGAAGTTTCCCTCTGGCTCCTGGCACTGTGCTTCAGGCTTCACTGGGCTTGGACACACCTGTCGATTAATGTCCCACATAATTTCAGCAAACCTCGGCATGCTCAATGGCACTCCTCACTGGTACACGTGAAACTGCTCATTATCGGCGCCGATATAGACACTAGTATGGATATCCGTGCATCGCTACAAAATATCCATGATATCCCTGTAATTATGTATAATCAAACATTAGAACCACTTGATCGTACCGGATCTAACGAATATCTATTAGCCTGAATGATTTTTGGCCAGAAAATTGCATGTGGGGGGGGGGGGGGGCAAACCGTCCATATGTACCACCTAATATCTCTATTTTTATGTGGAATATCTCTGAAATTATGTGAGATCTAACATTAAAACCACTTGATCTTACCGGATCTAACGAATATCTATTAGCCTGAATGATTTTTGGCCCGAAAAATTTGATAAGGGGGGGGCAGTCCCCCCTGCCCCCCTCATTAATCACTTAATAAGTCTCCAATTATGTGAGATCTAACGTTAAAACCACTTGATCTTACCAGATCTAACAAATTGCTTCCAAAATAGCTGTTTGGTCAATTTTTTGATAAGTGGGGCTGATGACGGGTTAGGCCCCCCAGCAAATAACTATTAATATTGCTTCTTCTGTGTGAGATCTAACGTAAACAACGGTTGATATAAACTGATCTAATAAAGATCTAACAAACTGCATAAAATTTTTTCAAAAATTTTGATATGGGGGGGCTAACCAGGCAGAGGTATTTCAATATTTCAATGCATAAATAAACAGTGCTGCGCTACTAAAAATAACCATACAATGAAGACATGAACTAAATATTCCAGTCCATGAAAAAAGGATGAATAAAACAGGTGACAGAAAACAATCCCCCATTCGTGTGAGATGATCGGAATAAACTGTGCTCGTGATCTCCTCCACCTGTATATTAGGCTGCTCATCTTACGGTTTGACCCATTTCACCAGCGGGTCAAATAAGGCAGTTCCCCTCTGGGGATATCACAAGGGACTGGTGTGAAGCTGACACTGGAAGTCCTCAATTCCATAGACTTCCTCTAAGTGGTTGACAAGCTCTCCAAGTGTGCAACGATCATCATGTGTATAAAAACAGAATGGCGAGATCTAGTGCTCTCCATTTAAAACCAATTTATTCCCATAAAAGATGAGTCCAACATACTCACAAGTAAGGCACTATAAGCTGTGCTAGCTATACAGGCATAGATACAAATCAAACTGGATAGCCACGGTGTGATGTCAGCACGTAGGATCCGCCCCCTATGAATCCAGAATTAATAGATACAGTATGAAGGCTGTACCAAAAGTGATGCAAAAGTGGGCGTAACTATTTTATTACCTTCTATAGGTCATTCAAATGTCACATGTTGGTAAAGTAACTCTTCCTCTATCTCTTCCTCTTTCGTAACTCTTCTTATTTCATTGCAAGTAAATAAAGATTCCAAGCAGAAGCAATGTGCTGTTATTGAGATGTTGATGAAGGAGGGGTGCTGGTTGTCCAACATCCACAGAAGGTTACAGAATGTCACTATAGAAGAAGAGATACAATAGAGGAAAAGATACTACTGTATAGAGGAAGAGATACTATAGAGGAAGAGTTACTATAGAGCAGTGGGTTGTCAGCACCCAAGGCAAGACAAGTAATTTGCGCCCCTAACCCACGGACATTTAGCGCTCCCTGAGTCCTTTTAATGGCAACTATAATCACAGGTAGTGTTATTCACTGTGTCTCCGACTTTGTGGTGTCTCATAGCAGTGACACCTATGCCAAAATCAGGAGATAGGGTCTCCTCCAGCCCCTCCCACTTCACATTCCTCATCAGTCAGCTGACCTCTAGTCTCTGCCCCCCAGCCATGCCATAAACTGAATGGGCGCCTGCGAAGAGGCTGAGTGGGCGGCCGCGGGCTCCAGGAACAGCCCAGCTGGGCGGTCACAGGTTCCAGGGATAGCCCAGCTGGGTGGCTGCAAAAAGGCTGGGAGAGCGGTGTGGGCTTCAGCAATAGCCCAGGATTCGGTGACCCCTGGCAAATCATCATTCGACCCTCCAGTTTGAGAACCACTGCTATAGAGGAAAATATACTATACAAGAAGAGATACTATAAAGGAAAAGATACTATACAAGAAGACTTAATATAGAGGAAGAGATACTATAGAGGAAAAGTTAGTATAGGGGAAGAGATACTATACAAGAAAATTTACTATAGAGGAAGAGTTACTAAAAAAGGGTATACTATTACTATTACTACTATAGTATAGAGGAAGAGTTACTCTATCAACATGTGACATTTGCCCGACCTGTGTAAGTTAATAGTTACGCCCAGGGCTTTTTTTTTTAGAACTCAACCACGACCCCCCCAAAACCCCTCCACCCCACACACACCCTCCAAATCGAATAGTGGGTGTGGTCAGTCAAACTTCACGAACAGTAGGAGGGTCTTAAAGGGACATTAAATACCAGGGTTGCATTACATACAGAGTGCAGAGTTCAGGGGGGTTACACACAGAGTGCAGAGCTGTCACTTGTAAACTCAGAAACCAGACTTCTGTGTTTACAAGTGATTGTGGTGACCAGGCCCCCCCCAAGGGTCTGAGCCAGAGGTGGTGGAACTCAGTTCCATCAAGTTCCCCCAGAAAAAAAGCCCTGGACTTACGCCCAATTTTGCATTTCTTTCAGGACAGCCCTGGTGTTGTATCCATTAATTCTGGATGTGTCTGCACTTCTCCTGGTTGGTATATTGGGGGTAATAGGAGGTGGTTTCTCTATATGCATTGTATATGATGGCTGGAGGCTGCCATTTTCCAAGACTGGTGATTCTTTTTGATTAACCGGTTCCCGACCGGCTCAAGCAGATATACTGCGGCAGAATGGCTCCCCTGGGTGAAATCCTGTACGGGTATGTCCTCGTCTTTTTCGGATGGAGGCGTGCGCGCTGGAAGGCACGATCGCTGCTGGCCCAGCGCGATCGCGTGCACGAGCGCCAGCACGGGGATTCCCTGTGCTCTCAGGGAAGAGGAAACATATCGTTTGTTCCTACTAAGTAGGAAAAAATTATATCTCTCCTCTCCTAGTCACTCCCATCCCCCCACAGTTATAACACACTGAGGGAACACAGTTAACCCCTTGATCACCCCCTAGTGTTAAATCGGAGGTCCACCCTAAAAAAAAAAAAAAAAAGACATAAAAAGGCTCATAAAAATGTTAAAAAAAAATTGAAATAAATAAATAAATTTTACTTACCAGAAATGGCTGTTGCTAGGCAGATCGTCCTAATCTGCCACTTCCTATTCCGCAGTAGTCTTCATTCTTCTCCTCCAAGTGTTGTCTTCTGGGGAATGGGGCGCGCTGTCTGCTGGGACCTGTGTGTGTCCCAGAACACAGACCGGCCATTCACAAAGCGCCGTGCGACTCGCGCATGCGCAGTAGGAAAGGGCAGTGAAGCCACAAGGCTCCACTGCCTGTTTCCTTTAGTTCGAATGACGGCGCCGGGACCCGATCCGATGGACGTATCGGCCTTGGGAGGCCGACATCGCGGACACCCTGGACAGGTAAGTGTGCTTATTAAAAGTCAGCAGCTACAGTGTTTGTAGATGCTGACTTTAAAAAAAAAAAAATTTCAGCTGCAACACCGCTTTAACCCCTTCCCTGCCAGTGACATTTACACAGTAATCAGTGCATTTTTATAGCACTGATCGCTGTATAATTGTCAATTGTCCCAAAAACGTGTCAAAAGTGTCCGATCTGTCTGCCACAATGTTGCAGTACCGATAAAGATCTCATATTACCGCCATTACTAGTAAAAAAATAAATAAATAATAAAAATGCCATAAATCTTTCCCATAGTTTGTAGATGCTAAAACTTTTGTGCAATCCAATCAATAAACGCTTATTGCGATTTTTTTTTCCAAAAATATGTAGAAGAATACATATTGGCCAATTTTTTTCTTTTTTTTAAATTTGGGATATTTATTATAGCAAAAAGTAAACAAAATTGTTAAAAATCGCAGAGGTGATCAAATACCACCAAAATAAAGCTCTATTTGTGGGGAAAAAAAAAGGACGCAAATTTCGTTTCTGTACAGCGTCGCACAACCGTGCAATTGTCAGTTAAAGTGACGCAGTGCCAAATTGTAAAAAGTGCTCCGGTCAGGAAGGGGGTAAAATCTTCCGGGGCTGAAGTGGTTAAAATAAAATTCCTGTATTGACACTTGCCTGCTCTGTTCCATAGGCTTTTGGCCCCGATATGATATATGCCTTGGGGTGCTTAGACACTTATAAGACATAGCAATCCCCCAGTACTTTAAATGTGCAATTGCTTTTTGCAATGGCGTTTAAAAAAAATATAGTATAAAAAATAAAATAAATAATATAATAATGGTGATCTCGGCGTGAATCCGCCGCAGAGACCACCATTATCGTAAACCGGACCGCCGCCTGAAGAGATGGATACCTCGGTTATGGTAGCAGCTGCAGCCAGAACCGAGATATCCCTCTTCAAAGTGCCGACGTATATAGTCGTGCGGCGGTCCGGAAGTGGTTAAAAAAGTCATTTTCAGCCTGAAGATTACATAAAACCCCCAAATATAAATTCTCTGAACTTTCGACCGCCAAGAACGCGGGGGGTGGGGGGTACAACACTACGACGAGCAGAGAAAATGAGGTTCAATGCTTCTGAGCATGCGTCAAATTGTTTCCGAGCATGCATGATTTTTTTGCGCGTCTGAATTGCATACAGACGAACGGAATTCCCGATAGAAACTTTTTCCGTTAGGAAAATTGAGAACCTGCTCTCAATCTTTTGCTGGTGGAAATTCGGCCAGCAAAAGTCCGATGGAGCGTACACACGGTCGCATTTTCCGACCAAAAGCTCTCATCGGAGTTTTGCTAGCTGAATTTCCGATCGTGAGTATGCGGCATAAGAGAATAAAATGGTGGTAGTTCCAGTTTTTTTCCTTGTCAAAAGAAGTTTATTGAGTATACAATGTTATAAAGATACATAAAGTAAGTTTACAAGGATCTATAAAGTAAGCTCATTGTTTTACAGTAGGGTTTATATAGGTAAATATCATGAAATTTCAAATATTAAACATTGGGTTCACGTAAACCTAAATTAAAGATATATATAATTTCCTTAGTTACTTTTGTAGGTATTTAAATGATTTATACCTACTATACATATTGTTTGTAGTTTCAGTTTTTTATGTCATGTGATATTGGTGTGATTGTTTATATATATATATCACATTTCAGTAAAAATGCACTAAAGTTAATTTTAGGGCACACAAACACAGTAAATTCCCCAATTTTTGGTAAAATATAAAGTTTAGGCCGAGTAAATAGATACCCAATGGTGACAAATTTCAGTACTGATAGTTTTCATAGGCAATGCTTTAAAATCCCCCTAAAGGTCATCAGTTTAAGGTTAAAGGTTAGTAATGGGCCGAGGATTATTGATCACTCTGGCATGTGTGGCAATATGTAACATGTTACAGCTATTGATGTTTTCGCATGTAAGTGCCCCCAACTTGTCAATCTACTTACATACATCCATATAAGTTTTATATGAATACACAGTATATGTACATATGTGTTCATATAGGTCTCCTATGTAATGCATTTTTTGGTGACAGGTTCTCTTTAATGAGACATCAGGGGTATAAAAGACCCCCGATGTTTCTCCTGCTCTCCAATGAAACGAATGGAGTACACATCATGCTCTGTAAGATTCTTCCCTGGACTTACTGTCTGGGGGAAGTCACATCAGGACCCTGAAGAGATGATTTACACGTCGTGTCCAGGTCATGTGCAGGACGAGGAGATCAGTGAATGGACATTCATTGATCTTTTTCCCCTCTACCTGCCATGCTGGTCCTGAGTCTGCTGATGAGCTTGTGGAGCTTGGAGAAGTTTGACTGACAGTTACCGAGGGGTGTACCCAGGGCTGCTGATAAAAATCATGGGGCCCCGTACAGCCTACCTGACGGGGCCCCCTTTAGCTCCTCCCCTGGTCCCGCCCCTGGCTCTCCTTCAGCTCCACCCCTGGCCCCTCCCCAGACCCCGCCCTGGAAGCAAAGTGCAGGTTTGTCTACAAGTGATATTTATTTTTCTCCAGCCAGTCCTAAGTTTGATTATCCATAAGAAATACTGTTTTCAGATGAGAAAAGACCTCTTTAATATCTACATGTAATAAAAACATTAATGAATAAATGAAGTGGTATTTTGAAAAAATTAGGGAGATTAAACAAATGATAAAGGTGGAAAAAAACAACAAGCCAGGTCCGGTCAAAGATAGTTTACTGTAGATAGTTTTCATGTGTTTTTCAAAGTAGACAACAATTGGGTAAACATAAGTGTGCCAACATTGCCATAGTGTACTGCAGACAGTGCCACCCATGTCATGCCGCCAATGCCATATTGTGCTGCATACAGTGCCACAAATGCCACTAATGGCATAATGCCATTGACAGCATGGGTGGCACTGTCTGCAGCACATTACGGCATTGGCGGCACGGGTGACACTGTGTGCAGCACATTACGGCATTGGTGGCATGGGTGGCACTGTCTGCAGCACATTATAGCATTGGTGGCACTGTCTGCAGCACATTATGGCATTGGCAGCATGGGTGGCACTGTCTGCAGCACATTATGGCATTGGCGGCACGGGTGGCACTGTCTGCAGCACATTACGGCATTGGCGGCACGGGTGGCACTGTCTGCAGCACATTATGGCATTGGCGGCATGGGTGGCACTGTCTGCAGCACATTATGGCATTGGCGGCGCGGGTGGCACTGTCTGCAGCACATTACGGCATTGGTGGCACGGGTGGCACTGTCTGCAGCACATTACGTCATTGGCGGCACGGGTGGCACTGTCTGCAGCACATTACGTCATTGGCGGCACGGGTGGCACTGTCTGCAGCACATTACGGCATTGGTGGCACGGGTGGCACTGTCTGCAGCACATTATGGCATTGGCGGCACGGGTGGCACTGTCTCTGCAGCTACTCGGAAGACATCTGTGCGACTTCATACACAGAAGTCTATGCAAGTCGTATCTGAACTTGCAAAAAATAGAGCGAGAACTACTTTCAAAATCGGAGTTGCACAGTTTTGACCGTTTCATTGCGGACAATAGGGTGCGACTTGTCATGAGATAAAGATGAAAATATCAAACACTGGTGCACTGGTGTGACCGGGGCTAAAAGGGTTAAGGCTCAGTGCGTCTGATCACACCACTCTACTATCAAAGTTAAAGACATTGAATGAGCTTGTTAGCCCCCCTTAGCTGTGAGATGAGCTTGTAAGCCCTCTTGAGCTCTGCAGGTGATGACGTGTTTCGAGGGGAGTCCCCTCTTCATCAGGACTCTGAAAAATAGGGGACTTGACTTGAAACGCGTCATCATCTGCAGACCTGTGTGGCATTTTCCCGTGAAGCAATGAGTATGAATAATAATTCTGGTGCTCCTGTATTTGAAATTTTGTGATGATCGTTCTTCTATGGGTTGACAGTAAAATCACCTATTTTCACTTTTCTAATAAACGGTGTTGAAAGTTGTGCGCTAGACTGGTGCGTCCCCTCTTAATTCTGTATACAGAGTGTTAGGACTACCCCGGTCTGAGGAGGGCAGCAAGGCGTGGTGAACATCGGAGAGTGGACGTGGATTTGGAATAGTGAGAGTGCATCTAAAATGTGAGCGTCACACCTGAGTGCAGGAGGCTGCTTCTATTTTGTTCCAAAAAAATAAGCCTAAGAAAGCACCACAAAATGACAGATCCCCACCGACATCTGTCCGGGGATCACAGGTGACGTCATTAACCAAATATGTCAATATTGTCAAATGCAGCAGAAATAGCAATGGGGTAGCACAGCCTTGGTGGCGGATCATTGAGGCGTCGCTCATTGTGATTGTTGCTGGATCTATATCACCGGATGATGTGATTGACATTAGATTTACATTGGGTGACATTTTTCTTATTTTTAACCATTTACTACTACAGTATGGTGACACTAAACTAGGGTGGTTCGTGATACAGATGAGGACACTGTATGCTGGTGCAGCCAGCCAGTGTCCCTGATCATTGTCTCCAAATAAGTGTAAGCCATCAAGAGTGTTCCCCATCACCGCCACACCAGTCCCAGAGTCACCAGACCAGTGCAAGCCAGTAAGTTTACCTGATTTCTGCCACATCAGTCCCAATGTCACCAGACCAATGTAAGGCAGCAACAGCTTCCCTGATCTATACCACACAAGTCCCGGTGTCACCAGTACCAGTGTATGACAGCAATAGTGTTTCTGATCACTGCCATGCTTGTGCAGTGTTGCTTTCCACCACATTACTGCCTGCCAGCATGACCGATTCTTTGCCTTTTTGCTGACCATGTCTCTGCTTGCCGCCTGAACTGACTACATTCCTGCAAGATATCATTCCCAGCCATCCCCTGCAGACAACTGCTCTCCTGAAACCAAAGGAAGACTTTTGTTCAGCCTCCTGTAACTCCTGACCAGTGAACAATGCATTCCTGAGGCCAGCCACATACCAGTAGGCTGGGTCTGCTTGACTTATAGGAACTGGGACTGGCAGGGCCGGTGCTACCACTAGGCAAACTAGGCAGCCACCCAGGGCGCCCTGCTCTCTTCTCTCTGCAGCAAGCAACTAAGTCTCAGCATCAGCAGGCAGCCGCCGCTCCGTTCGTACGTAGTGTCAGAGGCGCAGTGACAATGGAGGACTGTGTCTGTGTCCCGCCTCCTGAATGAATGGAAGTAAGCAAACATTTATCGATGAGTGCTGGTAGGCTGCATTTGATGGGCACTGGTGGGCTGCATTTGATGGGAGCTGGTGAGGCTGCATTTGATGGGCGCTGGTTAGGCTGCATTTGATGGGCGCTGGTGAGGCTGCATTTGATGGGCGCTGGTGGGCTGCATTTGATGGGCTGCATTTGATAGGAGCTGGTGAGGCTGCATTTGATGGGTGCTGGTAGGCTCCATTTGATGGGCGCTGGTGGGGTGCATTTGGTGGGGTGCATTTGATGGGTGCAGGCGGGCTGCATTTGATGGGCTGCATTTGATGGGCGCTGGTGGGCTGCATTTGATGGGCTGCATTTGAAGGGTGCTGGTGGGCTCCATTTGATGGGCGCTGGTGGGGTGCATTTGGTGGGGTGCATTTGATGGGTGCAGGTGGGCTGCATTTGATGGGCGCTTGTGGGCTGCATTTGATGGGCTGCATTTGATGGGAGCTGGTGAGGCTGCATTTGATGGGCGCTGGTTAGGCTGCATTTGATGGGCGCTGGTGAGGCTGCATTTGATGGGCGCTGGTTAGGCTGCATTTGATGGGAGCTGGTGAGGCTGCATTTGATGGGCGCTGGTTAGGCTGCATTTGATGGGCGCTGGTTAGGCTGCATTTGATGGGCGCTGGTGAGGCTGCATTTGATGGGCGCTGGTTGAGCTGCATTTGATGGGCGCTGGTTAGGCTGCATTTGATATGCGCTGGTGAGGCTGCATTTGATGGGCGCTGGTGAGGCTGCATTTGATGGGCGCTGGTTAGGCTGCATTTGATGGGAGCTGGTGAGGCTGCATTTGATGGGCGCTGGTTAGGCTGCATTTGATGGGCGCTGGTTAGGCTGCATTTGATGGGCGCTGGTTAGGCTGCATTTGATGGGCGCTGGTGGGCTGCATTTGATGGGCTGCATTTGAAGGGTGCTGGTGGGCCCCATTTGATGGGCGCTGGTGGGGTGCATTTGGTGGGGTGCATTTGATGGGTGCAGGTGGGCTGCATTTGATGGGCGCTTGTGGGCTGCATTTGATGGGCTGCATTTGATGGGAGCTGGTGAGGCTGCATTTGATGGGCGCTGGTTAGGCTGCATTTGATGGGCGCTGGTGAGGCTGCATTTGATGGGCGCTGGTTAGGCTGCATTTGATGGGAGCTGGTGAGGCTGCATTTGATGGGTGCTGGTTAGGCTGCATTTGATGGGCGCTGGTTAGGCTGCATTTGATGGGCGCTGGTTAGGCTGCATTTGACGGGCGCTGGTGAGGCTGCATTTGATGGGCGCTGGTTGGGCTGCATTTGATGGGCGCTGGTTAGGCTGCATTTGATGGGCGCTGGTGAGGCTGCGTTTGATGGGCGCTGGTGAGGCTGCATTTGATGGGCGCTGGTTAGGCTGCATTTGATGGGTGCTGGTGAGGCTGCATTTGATGGGCGCTGGTGGGCTGCATTTGATGGGTGCTGGTGGGCTCCATTTGATGGGCGCTGGTGGGGTGCATTTGGTGGGGTGCATTTGATGGGTGCAGGTGGGCTGCATTTGATGGGCCCTGGTGGGCTGCATTTGATGGGCTGCATTTGATGGGCGCTGGTGGGCTGCATTTGATGGTCTCCATTTGATGGGCGCTGGTGGTTTGCATTTGATGGGCTCCATTTGATGGGCGCTGATGGGGTGCATTTGATGGGCGCAGGCGGGATGCATTTGATAGGCTGCATTTGATGGGCGCTGGTGAGCTGCATTTGATGGGCTGCATTTGATGGGCGCTGTTGGGCTGTATTTGATGGGCTGCATTTGATGGGCGCTGGTGGGCTGCATTTGATGGGCGCTGGTGGGCTGCATTTGATGGGCGCTGGTGGGTTGCATTTGAAGGGCGCAGATGGGCTGCATTTGATGGGAGCTGGTAGGCTGCATTTGATGGGTGCTGGTAGGCTGCATTTGATGGGCGCTTCATTAAAAAGGTGGGTTATACCTGGGCAGGGCAAAAGGGGTGGAGTCAGGAGTGGAGCCAAGGGGGGCAGCAAAATTAGGTTTTGCCTAGGGTGTCAAAAATCCTTGCACCAGCCCTGGGGAATGGTATAGGTGATGCTACACTAAGCTATATTCCCTGACCACTGATATAGAGGCGGCCATTACAGTACATTGGTTTTTACACAACTGGTTGATTTGAGTGATACACAAGATACAATGTCCGCTATATAATCAATCCAGACACTGAAAAAGTCTCACACATATGGAATCCCCAAACTCGAAGGCATAGCAGAATGTGTTTTGGGGTATAATTCTAACTTTGTCTATGCTGTGTGTGTGACACATAACTTAACCACTTGCCGACCTCCACATGTACATACGTCGGCAGAATGGCACGGCTGGGCAAATGGGCGTACAGGTACGTCCCTTTGAATTTGCCGCCGTGTGGTCACGTGGGCGCCGGCGGCGGCGCACGCACGACCCTGCCGGGAGCTCCGTGAGTCGGATTGCAGGTCATGCGGACTCGATTGCCGCGTGGATACCCGCGATCGTCTCACGGAGCTGAAGAACGGGGAGATGCTGATGTAAACAAGCATTTCCCCATTCTGCCTAGTGACACTGACACTGATCATAGTTCCCTGTGATCGGGAGCTATGATCAGTCAAGTGCCGTTCGTAGCCCATCCCACTTACAGTTAGAGACACTCCCTAGGACACACTTAACCCCTCCCTAGCCCCCTAGTGGTTAACCCCTTCACTGTTAGTGTCATTTTTACAGTAATCAATGCAATTTTATAGCTCTGATTGCTGTATAAATGACAATGGTCCCAAAAATGTGTCAAAAGTGTCCGATGTGTCCATCATAATGTCGCAGTCACGATAAAAATTGCTGATCGCCGCCATTACTAGTAAAAAAAAAAAAAATATTAATAAAAATGGCATAAAACTATCCCCTATTTTGTAGACTCTATAACTTTTTGCGCAAACCAATCAATATACGCTTATTGCGATTTTTTTTTACCAAAAATATGTGGAAGAATTCGTATCGGCCTAAACTGAGGAAAAAAATGTTTTTTTTTTTTATATATTTTTGGGGGATATTTATTATAGCAAAAAGTAAAAAATAATGAGTTTTTTTCAAAATTGTCGCTCTATTTTTGTTTATAGTGCAAAAAATAAAAACCGCAGAGGTGATCAAATACCACCAAAAGAAGGCTCTATTTGTGGGAAAAAAAAAGAACATCAATTTTGTTCAGGGAGCCATGTCGCACGACCGCACAAAAAGTGCTCTGGTCTTTGGCCAGCAAAATGGTCCGGGGCTTAAGTGGTTAAGACTTAAAATGACAATTTTTAATTTTTTTTTTTTTTCCAAAACATTGTGACAAAAAAAATTACTTTTAACTTCAAAAAACCCACCATGCTTCTTACTAAATACCTCAGATGTCTACTTTCCAAAGAGGGGTCATTTGGGGGGTATTTGTACTGTCCTGGTATTTTCTGGCCTCAAGAAATGAGATTGGCTGTAAGTACATCAGGATTGGAGTTTGTTATAGACCTCCCAATGTTAATGAGGGGGGTGGAGAGACTCAGATCCTTCCACAGATGGAAAGGGCTGGTATGGTGATAATATTGGGGGATTTTAACTACACGGATATTGACTGGAGTACTGGCTCTGCTGGGACAGTTAAAGCGCAAAAATGTATAAAGCTGTTACAAGACAATTTTTTGGTCCGGTTTATTGAGGCCCCGACTAGGAATGAAGCTCTGCTGGACCTGGTAATCTCAAACCATGCACAGCTTATTACCAATCTCCATTCAAATGAACATCTGGGTAGCAGTGATCATAACATGATTTCATTTAATGTTAGCTGTAAGCAACAAACTCATACAGGAAAGATAAAAATACTTCACTTTAAGAGAGCAAATTTTCCAAGGATGAGGGCTGCTCTCCAGGACTTAAGACTGGGAGGGAATATTGGCATCAATGAATAGAAATGGGAATTTTACAAAAAGACTGTATGCAAACTCACTGCAAAGTATATTCCCATGGGCAATAAGTATAAAAGGCTAAAAATAAAACCCATGTGACTCACGGCCAAAGTTTAAAAAGCTATAAATAATAAGAAAAGAGCTTTTAAAAAAATATAAAAATGAATGAACACTATCATCGTTAAAATGTTACAAAGAATATAAAAGAATATGTAAAAAGGAAATCAAGGACACAAAAATTCAAAACGAACGACAGATTGCAAAAGATTCTTTAAATATAGTAATAGTAAAAAGGTCAGGTCTGAGCATGTAGGCCCTTTACACAATAATCTAGAGTGGGTGACTGGGGACAAAGAGAAGACAAATGTAGTCAATACTTTCTTCAGCTCTGTGTATACAAAGGAGCATGGGGGGAGCTCATGTCCAAAATGGGGGTGGTATTGACACGGCCCCAAATGATCCACAATGACTCAAAAGTGATCTGGTCCAGAAATATTTAGACAGAATAAAGGTGGATGAAGCGCCTGGACCTGATGGCATCCACCCACGGGACCTAAAAGAATTGAGCTCTGTAATTTCAAGGCCATTGTATCTAATATTTAGGGACTCGTTAATGACTGGAATGGTACCACTAAATTGGCGCAGGGCCAATGTGGTGCCCATATTTAAAAAGGGATCAACGTCTTTACCAAGTAACTTTAGACCTGTTAGTGTAACTTCTATAGTTGGGAAGATACTGGAGGGATTAAAGGGGTTGTAAAGTCTCGTGTTTTTTCACCTGAATGCATCCTATGCATTCAGGTGAACCTTTAGTATCACTTTAATAAAAGATAACATAGACGAGGTCTGGCTGGAAAAAAATATTTTAAGCAACAGACAGCATGCATTCATGAAAGACAGAGGATGTCCAACAAACCTGATTTCTTTTTATGAAGAGGTAAGTAAAACCTTGGACAGAGGGGTGGAAGTGGTATACTTGGACAGAGGGGTGGCTGTGGATGTGGTATTCTTGGACAGAGGGGTGGACGTGGCATACTTGGATTTTGCAAAAGCGTTGAATACAGTCCCCCTACACACGGCTCATGTGTAAGGTAAAGTCTACAGGCTTGGAAATATCAGTTTGTAAATGGATAGAAAACTGGCTAAAAGACAGAATTCAGAGAGTCGTGGTTAATTATTCTTCCTCTGAATGGTCTAAGGTTATCAGTGGTGTACCCCAAGGTTCAGTGCTGGGACCCTTACTTTTTAATCTCTTTATAAATGGTATTGGGTCTGGGATTTCAGTCTTTGCAGATGGGACCAAGCTATGCAGTGGAATAATGTCCTTACAGGATGTCTCCAACTTACAACCCGACCTCAATGCTCTGTTTTATTGGGCAACTAAGTGGCAAATGAGGTTTAATCTTGATAAATGTAAAGTTCTGCACTTGGGGGCTAAGAATAAGCATCATACATACTAGGGGGAGTACAACTGGGGGAATCCGTAGTGGAGAAGGATCTGGGGATTTTGGTAGATCATAATAACATGCAATGCCAAGCTGCGGTTTCCAAAGTGAGTAAAGTCCTTTCTTGTATAAGAGAGGTCTGGACTCCAGAGAGAGAGATATCATCTGTACAAATCATTAGTAAGACCTCATCTGGAATATAAAGTTCAGTTTTGGGCTCCAGTTCTCAAAAAGAATATCGGGGAACTGGAGAAAGTGCAGCGAAGGGCAACCAACCTGATACATAAGGGGGGATATGATCTCCATGTATAAATACATAAGGGGGATATGATCTCCATGTATAAATACATAAGGGGGGATATGATCTCCATGTATAAATACATAAGGGGGGATATGATCTCCATGTATAAATACATAAGGGGGGATATGATCTCCATGTATAAATACATAAGGGGGGATGTGATCTCCATGTATAAATACATAAGGGGGGATATGATCTCCATGTATAAATACATAAGGGGGGATATGATCACCATGTATAAATACATAAGGGGGGATATGATCTCCATGTATAAATATATAAGGGGGATATGATCTCCATGTATAAATATATAAGGGGGATATGATCTCCATGTATAAATACATAAGGGGTCCATATAGTGAACTTGGTGTTGAGTTATTCACTTTAACCTCCCTGGCGTTATTATTATTTCAGATTTTTGGTGCTGAAAGCGGTACAATTATTTTGCATGGAAATTTTTCGTTTTATATTGTAGGCCTGTAATTCTTAGGAATAACTCACTTAAATCTGTCCAAACCAGAGTCTAGTAGACATCCCAGGTATGATAAAGTTTGAAACACTAAATTATAATATAATAAATAACTATAAATAATTATAAGAAATAATAATATAATAATAAAAATGATTCAATAATGTAATCAAATCAAAAACACTGAGATTTGCCGAGTTGCAGAATTGTCGCTGTCGTTACTTTCAGAGTTTGATGACGGATTTCCCCACAAATCGCTATCGCTCAATTCTGCAAGTGATTCTAATTTACTAGTTTTCTAGCTGGTTTAAACCTGCTTTCGATGTAAAGGGACAGTTTTGGTTGCTATGGACAATCTCCAGTTTCCAGGCAAGAAGAACAGTTTTTATAATATAAAGCTACATGCAGGGCACTGGGGAGACCACGGGGGACACAAGGGAGTTGAAATAAATTGATACAGTAATGTAATAATCTATAAGATTACAGTGTACTGTATATGTATTGTGTGTTTTACTTTTTGAATTTGGTGCCGTTCTCCGCCCCTGTGCGTCACAGCGCTCGCAGGGAACAGAGCCTGGGCACAGTGATAGATCGAGCGGACGACACGACTCACACACACAGCGGGGAGGACATCGCAGGATCCGGGGGACAAGGTAAGTAAACTCTTCCTGGATCCTGCGATGAGATCCCGAGTCTGGCTCGGGGGTTACCACTTTTGGTACTGAAAATCCACCCTGAGCCAGACTCGGGAATACCACCGGGGGGTAAGGTCATCACAGAGGACACGGGGGCATTCTTTACGTCTGGAGGAAAAGAGCTTTCATCTCCAAACACAGAAAGGTTTCTTCACAGTAAATGTGGAATAGACTCCCTGAAGAGCTGGTTCTGTGCAGCTCAGTAGTTTGCTTTAACCACTTGCCTACCGGGCATTCAAATGCCCTTCCTGCCCAGGTCAATTTCCAGCTTTCCTGCGCTCTCACACTTTGAATAACAATTATGTGCTCATGTAACACTGTACACATAGGACATTTTTATCATTTTTTACACACACACATAGAGCTTTCCTTTGGTGGTATTTAATTACCACTGGGGTTTTTATTTTTGCTAAACAAACCAAAAAAGACCGACAATTTAAAAAAAAAAAACAGTTTTCATAGTTTGTTATAAAATTTGGCAAACAGGTCATTTTCTTCTTTATTGATGTGCTCTGATGAGGCTGCACTGATGGGCACTGATAGGCTGCATTGATAAGGCGGCACTGATGAGGAGGCACTGGTGGGCACTGATAGGTAGCACTGACTGAAGGCCACTAATATGTGGTACTGATAGGTGGCACTGACTGAAGGCCACTAATATGTGGTACTGATAGGTAGCACTGACTGAAGGCCACTAATATGTGGTACTGATAGGTAGCACTGACTGAAGGCCACTAATATGTGGTACTGATAGGTGGCACTGACTGAAGGCCACTAATATGTGGTACTGATAGGTAGCACTGACTGAAGGCCACTAATATGTGGTACTGATAGGTAGCACTGACTGAAGGCCACTAATATGTGGTACTGATAGGTAGCACTGATAGGTGGCACTGAATGGCACTAGTAGGTAACACTGATAGACAGCACTGATGATGAGGCACTGATTAGCAGCACTGTTGTGCAATGGCAGGTGGCACTGGTGGGCACAGATCAGGCGGTGTTGGCTCTCTGTGTTATGTCCCACTGGCAGTAGCCGGTAATCTTTTTTTTTTCTCCTCTGTCAGCGTGAGGAGAAAACAAAGCCGATTGCCGGCTCTGTTTACATCATGTGATCAGCCGTCATTGGCTGACAGCTGATCACGTGGTAAGGGGTCTGGATCGGCCCCTTACTCCGATCTGTGATCAGCCCAGCCTCCCTGACTTGGTGATCACAGAGCGCGCTCGAGCATGGGAGGACATCTATGGACGCCCTCCCGGCAATTTAGGCCCGCGGTGTAGCCATCTTTTGGCTATAGCGCAGGCGGGAAGGGGTTAAAAAAGGCATGGATTCTTTCTTAAATGTACATAATACAACTGGATACTAATATTTATGGGTAATCCTGGAAATATCTGATTGCCTCTCGGGGGATAAAAAAGGATTTTTTTCCCCGTTTTTTTTTTGCCTTCCTCTGGATTAACTGTGGGTATAGGATTGTATATATGAAGCATAGTAAATTTATTTTTTTTTGCTTTTATTGGTTGAACTAGATGGACCTGCGTCTTTTTTCAATCAGACTAGGCAACTATGTTCTCAGACTTCTCCTTCATTATCAGATCACTGAGCCAGGCTTTAGTCTTGTCCACGGCGTCGCGACTTTCCGCACACAGATGGAAAATAGCCGACTCATTGTTTTCTCTTAATTCAGAAACCTTGGAATCCTCTGAGCCTTCGGTGTCATACCTGATAAAGTCGAGAGAATCTGTGTAGGAGAAAAAGGATAAACAGTCAGCGCAGTCTGGATCAGAACCCCTCTAACTCCTTCCCCTTTGGACTTCAACCTCCATTGCTATACACTTCTTCCATTCTGCTGAGACCTCTGTCACTGTGTGTACCAGCAACTTCCTCCAAAGCGGCTTCATTTCCAGGGATAAAGGACCAACACCGAGCCAATGGAAAAGTCTCACTGACAAATGACAGATCACATGACTAAATCACAGGGATCACATACCTGCTCAGACCTTTCAATCTGATTTTAGTGATTATGAATCTTTCTGCTGGCGCTCCTACCCTGTTTCCCCAAAAATAAGACCTAGCGTGATTGTCGGTGATGGCTGCAATATAAGCCCTACCCCCCAAATAAGCCCTACCCTGTTTCCCCAAAAATAAGCCCTACCCTGAAAATAAGACCTACAAGGACTTTAACTAGGGTTTGTTTGGAGGGTAGGTCTTATATTGCAGCCATCAGCGACAATCACGCTAGGTCTTATTTTCGGGGTAACGGGGTAGTACATACACACCATAGACTTTATTTTCCTAATTTCCCTCCATAATCCAGTGTTAACTTTGCTCTAGGGACTCCTTCAGCACCTGTTTGATGAGACCTATGGGAACGTGATCAATTTCCAGAAGACACAAACTCTGGCATCCTGTAGGACCCCTGCCCCGATCCAAACTTACATTTAGTCCTGTTACTGGGCTGTATTCAGCCTGAGCATGGCTTGATATAGTTCTAGTCCTTCTACTCACCATGCTTAGGTTCCTTTAGTCCTTCTGCCCACAATTCTTTGGATTCCCGCAATCCCTTATGTTCCCATGATCCCCTGGACATCTGGGCACACCCAGAGATATACATTTCTCTGTTTCCTGTCCTTGGGTGCTCAGATTGCTTTCGGAGGTGGCAGAGGTTGCTGGGCAAGAGATCTGCAGGTGGGTGGACCATCCTCCACTGTAAGTCCCAGAATGCATGCAGGCAGCCCTATAGCACCCAGCTTCTACAGAAGACCCATCCACTTTGGAGAGCACTACTCTAATTGCCACCAGAGTACCGTGCTTCAAGTAGAGTGGTCCTGCATCTCCAGCTGTTCTCCTGCATTAGCAGCCCTGGGACTTTATCCAGCCGCTCACTTGTGCTACCAGCCCTTAGATCCCTCCAGCTGTTCACCTGTGTTATAAAACCTCACCTAGACTTCACTGTGAGAGGAAAAGCACAAGCAGCTGTTTATGTACTGAACTGTTTACTGCCATTTTGACCCTGTCTGCAGAAAATCCGATCGTGCGTACGAGGCTTTAGAGCTAAGGCCAGCCATAGATAGTTTAAATCTTGGCCGTTTCATCAGGAACTGGCTGACATTTGAACCATTAACCACTTCCCGACCGGCGCACGCCGATGTACGTCAGCAGAATGGCACGGCTGGGCAAATGGGCGCACCTCTAAGTCCCATTTGAATTCCCCACTGTGCCATTGCGTGCGCGCTGCCGGCCGGGTGTCCCGTGAGTCGGGTCGCGGGTCCCGCGGACTCGATCACCGCGGGGATACCCGCGATCGCCTCACGGAGAGGATGAATGGGGAGAGGCTGATGTAAACAGCATCTCCCCGTTCTGCCTAGTGACAGTGTCACTGATCTCTGCTCCCTGTCATCGGTGCAGAGATCAGTGATGTGTCACACACAGCCACCCCCCCTACAGTTAGAAACACGCCCCTAGTACTGATTTAACCCCTCCCCGCCCCCTAGTGGTTAACCCCTTCACTGCCAGTGTCATTTACACAGGAATCAATGCATTTGTATAGCACTGATTGCTGTATAAATGACAATGGCCCCAAAAATGTGTCAAAAATGTCCGATGTGTCCGCCATAATGTCGCAGTCACAATAAAAAAAAAAATAGCAAATCGCCGCCATTACTAGTAAAAAAAAATATTAATAAAAATGCCATAAAACTATCCCCTATTTTGTAAACGCTATAACTTTTGCGCAAACCAATCAATAATCGCTTATTGCGATTTTTTTTACCAAAAATATGTAGAAGAATACTTTTTGGGGATATTTATTATAGCAAAAAGTAAAAAATAATGCGTTTTTTTCAAAATTGTCACTATTTTTTTGTTTATAGCGCAAAAAATAAAAACCGCAGAGGTGATCAAATACCACCAAAAGAAAGCTCTATTTGTGGTAAAAAAAGGACGTCAATTTTGTTTGGGAGCAATGTCACACGACCGCGCAATTGTCAGTTAAAGCGACGCAGTGCCGTATCGCAAAAAGTGCTCTGGTCAGGAAGGGGGGTAAATTCTTCCGGGGCTGAAGCGGTTAATGAGCAGGCTGATTGTACCGAATTGATCAATCGACTTGGGTACAACCAGCCTGCTTATGATTAGCGGTCGCTATAGCCACTAGTGATAATCACTGTTTGTTGGGAGAATACAATTGCTAGGCAGAAGGGATTCCCCTGTCTCCACTGATTGTGTTGATGGGGGAATCCTGCGCAATCTGTGGTTGCAGGAAAGAAATTTGTACCGCTGTTGTGACAAACTGCTCAACCCATCAGAATCTGCAACCCGCGTCACTTCCTGTAACGTATAATCAGCTGTATGGGCAAATCGCCCGCACTGCACATGTGCAACACATCATACCTGCCTTTAGTGGCTGACGTTGTTACACAGATGAATATGCTTTGCAGAATGCTTGACCGCCTACTGCGCATGCGCACGGCAGAAATCAGCATCCGCTTACGAAAATTACGTTGTATGGCTGGCACAATGATCGACTGACTACTGCGCATGTGCACAGCAAAAATCACATAACCCTTACGAAAATGACGTTCTTAAAGGGGTTGTAAAGGTTCATGCTTTTTCACCCTAATGCATCTTATGCATTAAGGTGAAAAAACATCTGATGATTACCAGCCCCCCCCCCCTCGAAAGTCCCGCGCTCGATCGTTGCCCGGGCTTCCCGGCTCTTCATTGAATAGATTGATAGCAGCGCAGCCAGTGGCTCGTGCTGCTGTCAATCAGCTCCAATGACGCGAGGGCCGGGGCTGAGTCCTGTAATAGGCGGCTATGGACGCCAGATACAGGACTCGGGAGCGCGCCCACAAGGTAACCCCCCTGGGAGAGCGCTTCCCAGAGGGGGTTATCAGAAGTGGGGAGGAGCCGAGAGAGCGGCCGAGGGACCCCAGAAGAGGAGGATCGGGGCTACTGTGTGCAAAACAAGCTGCACAGCGGAGGTAAGTATGACATGTTTGTTATTTTTTTTGAATTGAAGCTTTAGTATCACTTTAAGAATACCTAACAAAGTAACTAACTGCGCATGCGTACAATCTAACAAATGATTTACTGCATATCACATTCTCAAACAACAACAATGTTAATTTTATGACATGTATTATAAATTGTTGTTGTTTGACAATGTGATATGCATTTTATTACCAGCCTAAGAGAAAATGGACGTTTGTGAAGGTCCTGGAAGAACAGGAGGGGGGAGAGAGGAGAGATAGGGACAGTTCATTGATCGCAGTGTACGGCAGTACACACTCATCCACGGGTCCAGGCTCAGACAGCAATCATTGACACAACCAGGAATCTTCTGCAGCTGCTGATTTTCAAATCCCAGAGGAATAGGGGGTCCCAGTGGTCTGAATGTGGACAGTTTCCTACCCGTCTGTTACCCTTGGTGGGACACCAACTGGTCTGGGGTCATCCTCACTCACCTGAACCGGCTCTGACACTGGCTTGTGAGCGCTGGGTGGCTCCTGGTGCCGACATCCGGCTGCTCAGTTCTTTGGTAAATGCCTGAACAGGATGCAGAAAACAGCACTGAGTTCTATCATACCACATTATACATATATACTGTGTACAAAAGAGTGGCTTTTTATACAATATGAGCCCAACAAGAGGATAATAAGGACCCTTGCTCTCTGTGTGGATGCAGTGGTCTCTCTGCAGAGGTCTAACACCCCCCCCCTGTCCTGAGTCAGCACTAGAGCTCTCCAATCAGCTGGGTGTGTGAGCATTGCTGATTGCTCTTGGCTTGACTCAGCAGGTGGCGTGTCAGAGAGGCCACTGCTTCTAAATAGGGCAAGGCTCCTTCTCTGCGGAATCCTGGCATGTGACGGGCTTTCTGCTCAGGCTGTGGCTTCTTTCCACAGAAAACAAGATGGTGAGACTTTTGCTCATCTTTTAGAACTTATTTTGCTGATTTAAATTGACTGAAAGTTCACATATTGTACAATCATCAAAACTGCCGCCATCATCCCGGTACCAAAAAAACCCAACATGGCTCCGGAAAATGTAAACAACTTTCACCCCATGTCTAACTTACTCTTTCTTGCCAAGATCCTTGAGTGGGCTGTGATATCTCAGTTACATAATCACCTGACTTTAAATAAGCTATTTGAAACCCTCCAATCTGTTTTTCGGCAACTGCACAGCACAGAACCCGTCTTGGTCAAAGTCACTAATGACCTTTTGTTAACGCCTGGTTCTGGCTCTCTACTCTTATTCTACAGGATCTTAGTTCTGCCTTTGATTATGTAGACCACAATCTTTTCGACTGGGTTCACATTTGAGCATGCAGCGTCTCACAGCAGGAGTTCGGTGCGTCCCCATTCACCGTTTCAGGTCTGATTTCAGCATGAATTTTGGGCTGGATTTGGACCTGAAATGGACCAAAAGACTCACAGGACCCCTGAGCAATTCGCACCGGAGCTGCTGTGGAGATGTGTGAACCGGCTCCATAGAGAGCTCCATAGAGAGCCGGTCACAATCTCCTGCTATGAGAATTGGATGCAGGGAAACCCTCATCCAATTCGCACAGGTGTGAACCCAGCCTCAAGCCGCGTTTTGCCGTCGGACTAAACGCCGAAGGTTTCTCTGACGGAACTCCAACAGAATTCCATTCAAGCGGTCTTGCCTACACACGGTCACACCAAATTCCGACCAAAGTCCGACCGTCCAGAGCGCGGTGACGTACAACACGTACAACGGGACTAGAAAAAGGACGTTCAATAGCCAGTAGCCAATAGCTTCCGTCTCGTACTTGCTTCAGAGCATGCGCCGTTTTTGGCCCGTCGGAACAGCATACAGACAATCGGTTTTCCCCGATAGGAATTGGTTCTGTCAGAAATATTTAGAACATGTTCCATTTCTAGGTCCGTCAGAATTTTCGAAAAAAAAAAGTCCAATGAGGCATACACACGATCGGAATAGACGATAGAAAGACTCCGTCGGACTTTTTCTATCGGACACTCCGCTCGTGTGTACACCGGCATTACTCTCTCACCTGGGAAACCTGGAGTCTCAGAATTGGCTCTGAAATGGATTAAGTCATATCTCACTGATTGCTGTCACTTTGTTTCTCTTGGTGGATTCCAGTCTGAGGTTGGTCCAGACAAGTACGGTGTTCTTCAGGGCTTAATCTTGGGTCCCTTACTTTTTGGAATTGACATGTTTTCACTTGGCCAACTGCTGTTCACAGGAGTTCAATTATCACTTCTATGCTGACGACACTCCGATGTACATCCCCACTAAAACGGATTCTACTTTGGTTCCTTCTCTCCTATCTAACTGTATTCCTGATATAAAAACTTGGATGGCCCATAATTTCCTTCAATTGAACTTTGACAAGACTGAAGTCCTGCTTATAGGTTCCCCCCCCCCATCAATTATGTAAAGCCAGTCCTGATTGCCTATCTATAAATGGCGCTGTACTTGATCTTCAGTCTAAATTGAAAAATCTAGGGATGATATTTGATGCTAGTTTAACCTTTGATCAGGGGAGGGCTGGCAGCCTTAGACCTGGGGGGCAAGTCCAGTCAAGTGGCTTATTGAACCATCAACGCAGTCTGATAAGTGCCCATCAATGCAGTCTCACCATTGCAGCCTGATCAGTGCCTATGGGATGTGGGGGGGTCTGGGGGGTGTCAAGGTCTGGGTCTGTCTCACCTCAGCAGGTCCTTGCACCGCACACAGCCTCATTAGGGAGTGTAGACAGTGCCCATCAGTGCAGCCTCACCAGTGCAGACAGTGCCCATCGGTGCAGCCCGATCAGTGCCCATCAGTGCAGCCTGATCAGTGCCCATCAGTGTAGACTCACCAGTGCAGACAGTGTCCATCAACGCAGCCTGATCAGTGCCCATCAGTGCAGCCTCACCAGTGCAGACAGTGCCCATTAGTTGTATGCAGCCTGATCAGTGCCCATCAGTGCAACATCACCAGTGCCCATCACCAGAGCAGCCGTATCAGTGCTCATGGGATGTGGGGGTCAAGGTCTGGATCTGCCTCACAGCCAGGTCCCTGCGTGGCTTTTGAGGGAATGAATCTAAGTCACAACGCGCGTCTTCTCTTCTCTCTGAAGCCACGCCCACTCCTCAAGCCAGCGCCTGGCCCCAGCCCACAACCACTCAGGTCACGTGTGATGTCACATGATGCTCCTGACACGTCCCCTCCCCCGGCGTGCCACTTGCCCTGCCTCTGAGACTCCTGGGAGGTGGGAGTTGTAGTTTGCTGTGCTGCGGAGTTCCTCCCACCACCAGGAACTTGAGCGTGGCCGGACTACACCTCCCAGAGTGCAGCCCAGCCAGTCGGCGGCTTCTAGTGTAACCTGGGCCGGCCTGTCACAGCCTAAAAAAAAAAATAACATAGACTGAGGCAGCACCGCGGCCGTTTTAATGATAAGGTAGGCGGACTGAGGGGAAATTTTCACCCTGCCCCCCAGGCCAGCCTTCCCCTGCCTTTGATCCACATGTGCAAAACGTTGTCAGAACATATTTTTTCCACTTGAGAAACATTGCTGGGTTGCGTCCTATGCTATCATACACTGTAGCTGAAAAACTGATCCATACATTTGTGTTTCCCCCGACTTGACTACTGGAATGCTTTACTCGCTGGTCAAATTCACTATTAATCACAGTGGGGAAAAACAGTGGGTACAGTCAGGTCCATAAATATTGGGACATGGACACAATTCTAATCTATTTGGCTCTCTACACCACCACAATGGATTTGAAATGAAATGAACAAGATGTGCTTTAACTGCAGACTTTCAGCTTTAATTTTTGGGTATTTACATCTAAATCAGGTGAACGGTGTAGGAATTACAACGCTTTGTATATGTGCCTCCCACTTTTTAAGGGACCAAAAGTAATGGGACAGATTAACAATCATCCATCAAACTTTAACTTTTTAATACTTGGTTGCAAATCCTTTGCAGTCAATTACAGCCGTAAATCTGGAACGCATAGACATCACCAGACGCTGGGTTTCATCCCTGGTGATGCTCTGCCAGGCCTCTACTGCAACTGTCTTCAGTTCCTGCTTGTTCTTGGGGCATTTTCCCCTCAGTTTTGTCTTCAGCATGTGAAATGCATGCTCAATCGGATTCAGGTCAGGTGATTGACTTGGCCATTGCATAACATTCCACTTCTTTCCCTTAAAAAACTCTTTGGTTGCTTTCGCAGTATGCTTCGGGTCATTGTCCATCTGAACTGTGAAGCTCCGTCCAATGAGTTTTGAAGCATTTTGCTGAATATGAGCAGATAATATTCCCCGAAACACTTCAGAATTCATCCTGCTGCTTTTGTCAGCAGTCACATCATCAATAAATACAAGAGAACCAGTTCCATTGGCAACCATACATGCCCACGCCATGACACTACCACCACCATGCTTCACTGATGAGGTGGTATGCTTTGGATCATGAGCAGTTCCTTTCCTTCTCCATACTCTTCTCTTCCCATCACTCTGGTACAAGTTGATCTTGGTCTCATCTGTCCATAGGATGTTGTTCCAGAACTGTGAAGGCTTTTTTAGATGTTGTTTGGCAAACTCTAATCTGGCCTTCCTGTTTTTGAGGCTCACCAATGGTTTACATCTTGTGGTGAACCCTCTGTATTCACTCTGGTGAAGTCTTCTCTTGATTGTTGACTTTGACACACATACACCTACCTCCTGGAGAGTGTTCTTGATCTGGCTAACTGTTGTGAAGGGTGCTTTCTTCACCAGGGAAAGAATTCTTCGGTCATCCACCACAGTTGTTTTATGTGGTCTTCCGAGTCTTTTGGCATTGCTGAGCTCACCGGTGCGTTCTTTCTTTTTAAGGATGTTCCAAACAGTTGATTTGGCCACACCTAATGTTTTTGCTATCTCTCTGATGGCATGCGCCCACCCACCTACTCCTCTGTCCTCTCACCCCATCCCCCCCCCCCCCCCCCCCCTGCCTGTCAGCTACGTCTGCTCCTTGGCCCTCTCCTCCTGCTTCTAAAATAACTGAGTGTTTGTGCTGCAATCTCCTCTGTTATAGTAAATGATGAGCCCCACTGTATGTGGTTTTTAAAACATAAGTCACTATATACCTTATTTTATATCGCTACTCTGCGCTCACATGACCGGCCTCCTCTCTCCTCCTTTTGCAGCTGTAGCTGTCAGATCGAGAGAGGCGGCCGGTCACGTGAATGCCGAGCGGTGCTATAAAATAAGGTATGTATAGTGGATTATTTAAAAAAAAAACACATACAGTGGGAGATTATAGCACAAACATTCAGTGGACTGACATCCATTTTAGTATTAGTACATGGCACTTTACCTTTGAGTGTGAAGCGCGGCACCAATATTTTGTTTACACAGTATTTCACAAAAGTCTGTACACCCCTCAGTCACATTTTTGTAAATCTTTTCTTCTATCTTTTCATGTGACAACACTGAAGAAATGACACTTGTCTACAATGTAAAGTAGTGAGTGTACAGCTTGTATAACAGTGTAAATTTGTTGTCCCCTCAAAATAACTCAACACACAGCCATTAATGTCTTAACCGCTGGCAACAAAAGTCAGTACACCCCTAAGTGAAAATCTCCAAATTGGGCCCAATTAGCCATTTTCCCTCCCCGGTGTCATGTGACTCGTTAGTGTTACAAGGTCTCAGGTGTGAATGGGGAGCAGGTGTCTTAAATTTGGTGTTATCGCTCTCACTCTCTCATACTGGTCACTGGAAGTTCAACATGGCACCTCATGGCAAAGAACTCTCTGAGGATCTGAAAAAAAAAGAATTGTTGCTCTACATAAAGATGGCCTAGGCTATAAGAAGATTGCCAAGACCCTGAAACTGATCTGCAGCACGGTGGCCAAGACCATACAGCGGTATAACAGGACAGGTTCCACTCAGAACAGGCCTCGCCATGGTCCACCAAAGAAGTTGAGGTCACGTGCTCAGCGTCATATCCAGAGGTTGTCTTTGGGAAATAGATGTATGAGTGCTGCCAGCATTGCTGCAGAGGTTGTAGGGGTGGGGGGTCAGCCTGTCAGTGCTCAGACCATACGCCGCACACTGCATCAAATTGGTCTGCATGGCTGTCATCCCAGAAGGAAGCCTCTTCTAAAGTTGATGCACAAGAAAGACCACAAACAGTTTGCTGAAGACAAGCAGACTAAGGACATGGATTACTGGAACCATGTCCTGTGGTCTGATGAGACCAAGATAAACTTATTTGGTTCAGATGGTGACAAGCGTGTGTGGGGGCAACCAGGTGAGGAGGACAAAGACAAGTGTGGCTTGTCTACAGTCAAGCATGGTGGTGGGAGTGTCATGGTCTGGGGCTGCATGAGTGCTGCCGGAACTGGGGGGGCTACAGATCATTGAGGGAACCATGAATGCCAACATGTACTGTGATATACTGAAGCAGAGCATGATCCCCTCCCTTCAGAGACTGGACCGCAGGGCAGTATTCCAACATGATAACCACCCCAAACACACCTCCAAGACCACCACTGCCTTGCTAAAGAAGCTGAGGGTAAAGGTGATGGACTGACCAAGCATGTCTCCAGACCTAAACCCTATTGATCATCTGTGGGACATCCTCAAACGGAAGGTGGAGGAGCGCAAGGTCTCCAACATCCACCAGCTCTGTGATGTCATCATGGAGGAGGGGAAGAGGACTCCAGTGACAACCTGTGAAGCTCTGGTGACCTTCATGCCCAAGAGGATTAAGGCAGTGCTGGAAAATAATGGCGGCCACAAAATATATTGACACTTTGGGCCCAATTTGGAGATTTTCACTTAGGGGTGTACTGACTTTTGTTGCCAGCGGTTTAGACATTAATGGCTGTGTGTTGAGTTATTTTGAGGGGACAGCAAATTTACACTGTTATACAAGCTGTACACTCACTACTTTACATTGTAGACAAGTGTCATTTCTTCAGTGTTGTCACATGAAAAGATAGAATAAAATATTTACACAAATGTCACTGAGGGGTGTACTTACTTTTGTGAGAGACTGTATGTATGTTTATTCACAACCTTATGAGAGCGTGGTAGGTGTGAGCAATTCACCATCCATATCAGTATTTTTGATTTAGTGGTTTTATATGCTTTAAAGGTAGTGGTTCTCAACCTCAGTCCTCAAGTACCCCCAACGGGCCATGGCTTTGGGAAGTTCCCTTAGATAAAATAGCTCTTATCATATTACCATGTCACTGATATTGATTTAAAGCAGCCGTGAAAAGTAAAGGAAAACCTGAAAACATGACCCGTTGTGTTTGGTCATTAGCCTAGGCTTATGACATCTCCTGAGAGTTTGCCAGGAAGGGAGGAGGAGGAGTTATAAAATAAATCCAGGAAGTGAACAGGCAGCAGCTTCAGCTGCCCACAGTTAAAATGGCTGCAGCCAGACTCAGTGGAGGGAGATTTCTGCAGCATATTTGGCAAGTACAGAATCCCAGTATATATAAAATAATATGCAAAGTGATTGGAGGGAAGCTTCAGAATGGCAAAGATGTTTTTATTACAAATTATGTGAGCAGACTGCAGTTCCTCTTTAATAACGTTCACTTACCGCTAGTGTTTCTTTATCATCGGGGTGCAGAATGAAGTCGACTTCTCTCAGATGTTGGGGGTTACTTTTGCTGCTAAATTTGAGAATCTCTTCGAACATGAAAGAGGCGGCGGAACTTTTTGGAAATTTCAGAGCTCCGGTCCCGATGGCCGGGAATGTTATGGACCTCAGTTTTTCTTCTCTGACTCAGACAAGCAGCTCCTCACTACGTCCCTGAAAATCTACAATTTAACAGAGTTATCAAAAACCGACCTTAACAAAGATGTGACTGGCGGGAACATCACAAAAATACAACAAAACTAACACAAGTGTAATATATATATATACAAGGTGGTATCAAAATGTTTGGAGACTAGTTTTGTAACACGCCAACAGATGGCAGCACAAGGCGGGACGCACAATCACAGGGAGCACCGACCTTCATAAGTCAGTGTGCCAAAAGACTCCGTCCTGTGTACATCGGGAGCTGTGCAACTGGTGCTATTATTATTATACAGGATTTATATATTATTATTATACAGGATTTATATATTATTATTATTATACAGGATTTATATATAACGCCAACAGTTTGTACAGCACTTTACAACATGAGGGCAGACAGTACAGCTACCATACATCTCAATACAGGGAGGAATCAGAGGGTCCTGGTCATAGGAGCTTACAATCTAGGAGGGAGGGTCAAGTAATACAAAAGGTAATCGATGTGGGGGGGGGGGGGGGTGATGGAGAAAATTAAAGTACAATTGTTAGGTAAATGCAGGATGGCTTCTCTGAAGAGGAGGGTTTTCAGGGATTGTCTTAAAGGGGAACTTCAGTCATTTTTTTCATCTTTCCATCTATTAAGGCCTCATGCACACGAGACACCGGTGCAAACTCTGCTGAACACGTTTTTAAAGGCTGAAACCGGCGTTTAGAAAGGCCCGTTTTGCCGCATTTGCATGCTGCGTTTGCGTCTAGAAGCGTCTGCAGAGCAGAGAATGACATTTTGGCGACCCAAATTTGGGGCCCCGTATCTCAGGGCCACTTGGAGCTAGGAACCCCAAAGTTAGTATGCAAACACAGATGAACTATCACTACAACATATCCAAAGTTGGGGTTCCTAGCACCAAGTGGCCCCGAGATACGGGGCCCCAAATTCGGGTCGCAAAATGTCATTCTCTGCTGCAGAAAAGTGCTTGACATTTTGTGACCCGAATTTGGGGCCCCGTATCTCGGGGCCACTTGGTGCTAGGAACCCCAAATTTGGATATGTTGTAGGACTAGTTCAACCGTGCTTGCATAAAGAATATGGGGTTCCTAGAACCAAGTGACCCAGAGATACGGGGCCCCAAAATCAGAGAATGACATTTTGCGCCCCAACTTTGGGGGCCCCGTATCTCGGGGCCACTTGATGCTAGGAACGCCAAATTCAGATATGTTGTAGTGTTAGTTCCACTGTGTTAGCATACCACCACACCACTGAGTTCCTAGCACCAAGTGGCCCCAAAGTTGGGTCACAAAATGTCATTCTCTGCTGCAGAAAAGTGCATGACATTTTGCGACCCGAATTTGGGGCCCCGTATCTCAGGGCATGCTAGGAACCCCAGCTTTGGATATGTTGTAGTGCTAGTTCCACTGTGTTTGCATACCAAATTTGGGGTTCCTAGCTCCAAGTGGCCCTGAGATACGGGGCCCCACATTTGGGTCGCAAAATGTCATTCTCTGCTGCAGTTTACCATCATATTTCTGTGTTTTCTGGTCCAAAAAATAGGGCTCTTATAAACGCAAACGTGGCTAAACGTGGTACCGGCGTTTAGCCATGTTTAGCTGCGTTTGGCTTCTAAAACGTGGAAAGCTTTTGCGTCCAAACCCATTTTTTTGCTTCTGGAAAAACGAGGTTAAACGCAACTGCCTAAAAACGCCAAAAAACGAGACTGTGTACATGGACACATAGGATAACATTGAATGAGCTCAGGGGCAGTTAAAAAAAGTGTTCAACTGCCTCTGAACATGCGTTTAAAAGCGTCTCGTGTGCATGGGGCCTAAATCTTCTGCCCTTTTGTTGTTGTTATTTTTTTTCTGCCAGTAAATCCCTTATACAGCCCACTTCCTGTTTCTTGTCTGGTCATTAGCCTAGGCTTATGACATCATGCACAGCTCTCTCACTCTTGTGAGTTTGCCAGGAAGGAAGGGGGGATGAGTCCTAAGAGGGCCAATGAGAGCTGCAGAGCTGGAGGTGTGTCTCTGTGTAAATCCAGGTAGTGAACAGGCAGCAGCTTCAGCTGCCCACAGTTAAAATGGGTGCAGCCAGACTCAGTGGAGGGAGATTTCTGCAGCATATTTGGCAAATACAGAATCCCAGTATATATAAAATAATATGCAAAGTGGTTGGAGGGAAGTTTCAGAATGGCAAAGATGTTTTTATTACAAATTATTTGAGCAGACTGCAGTTCCTCTTTAAAGCGAACAGAGTAGGAGATATGTAAGTGAGAAAAAATTACTGCGCTAACCCCAAAAAAAGAAAGAATGAACAGCTACATAAAATGTGACAAACATATAGGAAGCAAAATAGTGAAAAATGTAGCGCTAACTGATATACACAAATATTGTGATATATGTGACAAAATATCAATTAATAATGGAAATAACTCAAAAGTCCATCTACAAAAAATGGTGATAAACCAGGGAACAAACCTCTAACATTCAATAATGTGAAAAAGCTGAAAACTATATGTCCAACTGTGTAAACAAAAATGTCCAACACCAAATGGTCTAAATCCAAGAGCGGTGAAAATGGAAATACAACTCCGTCCGTAGAGGAAACATCAAGTTGGAAAATCATCAACAACCAAATGACATGTAGATGCTCTTACCGGAACGGTGGACTCTAGTGTCAGCGACATAGAGTCATAAAGGGCAGTGTGCCACACAGGGGCAGGTGTCATGCCCCTGTTGAAGACCCATCGGTCGAAACACGTAGGGCCGTTTTATCACTCTCTACATTGCCCTTCATTTTACTTGTGATCACCTTTTTATCTGTATGTCGGTTTTTAGAAATAAATACCT